>NW_004445975.1:0-1340 GCF_000243295.1 Trichechus manatus latirostris | reverse complement strand
TAATTGGGTTACTTCCACCTAGAAACAGGGATATAGCTGTGAACTCCATATCATAGTGCCATTTAATAGTGAAATGGAAATTTTGTTTGCACAAACACCTTGGATTATCATTTATATGTGACTATGGAATGAATATCTCAATATGCTGAGTTTAGTATGTGGAAGGAATTTCTGTTTTCTTATGCAATCTCCTAAATGGCATAATATAGCATTTTTCTACTATAAAATGTGGAAGTTTCATTTTACAGCTTTCTTTTTTTAGAGTATTTGAGTGCGAACATTTTTATAGACTGAATGGATTGCTTAAGTCAATAATATCCAGAATTCTAAGTTTACAGCATCTTTCTTAAATTGCCATTATCATATACATTGCAAGTAATATATCATCATCAGATTTATGCTACAATTGAGGGTTGCAAATGTATAATTACTAGAAGTTAAACTCTCCAAATTGATGATATTCAATGTAATTATCCTGGCTACATAAATGAATGCTAATCAGCAAGAAAATATTTAAATCAAAAATGTTAACGCAACAGCTACAGGGTAAACAAACTTTTGAAGAAGGAAACAATTTAGAGACTAGTTATATCTTTGACAATATATCATAAATGTCTGCTACTTTAAAGACCTTTTCCTGTCCACTCAGACTTTATATGTGACCAATATTGTTTCAGTGTGTGTTTTGAACTCTATGTTGATAATTCTTTTCCCATATTCATTTCTTCCTTCAGTAATCCATTCAATCTCTCATTCACTCAGTAAACATTTATTCTCCACCTGTTATGAATTGGACAATGTGGAGGTGTCAGATGAATCAGAAACTTTCACTGTCCTTGAGTCTAGTTGGAAAGATAAGGAATTTACTTAAATAAGACTGATTCAAAGATTAAAGAGATGTGTTTATTTTAAAATGTTCGTTAGATCATGCATTTGTCTGCTTAAATACCTCTAATGACTTCTCATTGGCCTTAAACTCAAATCCAACTCCTAACCATGGCCTTTAAGGTCCTATGTGACCTGGCTCTGACCTCTTACCCTTCCTGCCTCCCTAATCTCCAGGTCTACAGTGTAGCAATTCCAGGAGCTTAATTTTTGTTACTGAAATATGCCTAACTCATTCCTGCCTCAGGGCCTTTGCACTTGCTCTTGTTACTTTTGCCTGGAAGGCTGGTTCTTGTTCCTTTATCTGCAAGTCCCACATAGGTCAGAGATTCTAAGCAGCGCTTTCTTCCTATTACTTCCGTGTATTTCTTAGAAACTGCATCACAATAAGGGGATCATATATATCCCTGGGCAGGGAAAGGTGCGGGGGGCAGCAGGACACAATAAAACTGAAG
>NW_004445974.1:3845-4745 GCF_000243295.1 Trichechus manatus latirostris | reverse complement strand
CCATTTGATGTGGAAAAATGACTCTCTCTCCATCCTACATAAAGTGCTATTCAAACCCAAGCTTCAATCTCCCCATCACCACCCTCTTACAACCAGCTCCTTTAGCTACTCCTAGAGGAAAGTTCTGGAAAACCATGGCTAGAGTCCTGGAAAACCCACCCCTATTATGAGATGGCACAGACTCAGCCTCTTAAGAGTGTATTTTATCCCTCTAACTGTTCTGACAATCACCCATCTGTCATTCTGTTGTACTGTGGTGGCTTGCATGTTGTCATGATACTGGAAGCTAGGCCACCAGTATTTCAAATACCAGCAGGGTCACCCATGGTGGACAGGTTTCAGTGGAGCTTCTAGACTAAGACAGACCAGGAAGAAAGGCCTGATGATCTACTTCCCAAAATCAGCCAATGAAAATCCTATGGAGCACAACATAATACTGTTCAGTACAGTGCTGGAAGATGAGCCTCTTAGGTTGGAAAGCTCTCAAAATACACCGTGGCTGCAGCAATGGACTCAAGCATACCGAGGATGGGAAAGATGGCGTAGAGCAGGCAATGTTTCATTTTGTTGTACGTGGGGTCACCAAGAGTTGGCGCTGACTTGACAGCAACCAACAACCACTGTTATAACTCTAGAAGAACACTGAAAATTTATTATCTGCGATTTCTCTGAGCACCATGGCTATGGGCTTGAGAACTGCAAACAGGTTGCCTCTTTTGGAAAACTTAAGCTAAGCAAAGCAAGAGCTTTAAAAGCGGCATTAAATCCTTGTGTTCTTTTTAAGAATGCTTTTGTGACAGAACTAAATTTATTAACATATTCAGACTCACCCTGAAACCCTGCAGCCTTATACTCCCCAACAGAAATCATTTTGCCATGCCTGCTCAGCTCCTCCCCTTC
>NW_004445974.1:0-725 GCF_000243295.1 Trichechus manatus latirostris | reverse complement strand
GATACTTCTCGAGATAACAGAATTTTTTAAATTAGGTTTTGCATTTCAGGTAAAGCCCAAAGTGTTAAGAACCTAAAGAAAGCAATAACCAATCTCAGATACCCAGATACTGCTCCTGCTCTGAGCAACACAAAATCTGAGTCACATTCAAGATCACTGGCATTCTTCTCCGCGCCACAGAGGACTGTGAGGTTCAAGTCCATAAATGGCTGTTCGAAGAATGAGCGTGGAGGAGGAGATGAAGCCAGCTGTCTTCAATGGCAACCGCAGAGACTATCCCTAAGAGAGACTTCCGTACAGTGAAAGCACAGAGACAGAGAAAACGGTGGCCTGTTCTTCCCCAGGCTTTGGGACCAATAGGGTGAATAGCCATTAACCCAAGATAGTGTAACTAGATGAAAAATTGTACACGGGGGAAACTTTTTCACCACATATTACACTATTTCCCCTCAAAATATACTTGCTTCGTTTGACTTCCAAAACCACTAAAAAAGACCCTGGTCAGGCGGTAAGTTTTGTCTCTTGGCGGATAGACCCATTGCCGTTGAGTCGTTTCCGACTCTTAGCGACCCTATGGGACAGAGTAGCACTGCCCCATAGAGTTTCCAAGGAGTGGCTGGTGGATTTGAACTGCCAACCTTTTAGTCAGCAGCTGATCTCTTACCACTGAGGATATAAGAGCAACAAATACTTCTTGAATAGAGAGGATGAACTGGGAGTTTGGA
>NW_004445973.1:2856-4746 GCF_000243295.1 Trichechus manatus latirostris | reverse complement strand
AAATGCAGTTAAATCAAGACTGTTTTTAGCAGGTCTTAGAATCTGTCATATCCCACCAGACTGACATTCATCTGATACGCTATGTCAGTACTCATTCTGATTAGGCTGTTTATAGATGCTTCCAACAACATCTGGTAATTGTTAAGAACTGTTGTTTAAATACCCATAAAGCCAAAATACTGAATATATCTCCTGTTAATACATTTCTTAATTCACATCCGAAATACAGCTCTGTTAGGATGTGTTCAGCTGCAAGTAACAGAAAGTAGATTCAAATGGCTACAGAAATAAATAAATTTCATTGTCTGCTATAATCTGAGGTAGTATAATTCCAGGGTTGGCTAATTCACTGGCCTACAAGATCATCAAGATTCATCTTTCTAGTCTCCCATACTCATTACATGTGCTTGTAGTCATCTAGTGTTCACATGGTTAACATGGCTGCTAAGTCTAGGCATCACATGCATATCCAACAACTTCCAGCTAAAGAATGACTTCCTCTTCCCTATGAATCTCTATCAGTAGGAAGCTTTTCTCTGAGGCTCTGAACAGACCTCCCCTTACATATTAGAACCAGGTGGAATGTCACTTCCTAAACGACTTCCTAAACCAATAATTGCAATGAAATGTGCAAAGGCCTGGAGACAGAAATCCAAAAGAGAAGAACACCCTTGGCATTTCTCAAGCTGAGAGCTGAAGAAAAAATTCAAGCCTCACGTTGCAATACTGAAGGGAAAATATCGAACGGCGCAGGAAGCATCTAAAGAAGATGGAAGGAATACACAGACTCATTGTACAAAAAGAACTGATCAACGCTCAAACATTTCAGGAGGTAGTATATGATCAAGAGCCGATGGCACTGAAGTAAGAAGTCCAAGCTGCACCGAAGACACTGGCAAAAATCAAGGCTCCAGAAATTGACAGAATATCAACCGAGATGTTTTAACAAATGGATGCAGCACTGGAATCGTGCACTCATCTATGCAAAGAAATTTGGAAGACAGCTACCTGGCCAACCAACTGGAAGAGATCCATTTTTATGCCCATTCCAAAGAAAGGAGATCCAACAGAATGCTGAAATTATCGAACACTATCATTAATATCATACACAAGTTAAATTTTGCTGAAGATCATTCAAAAGCAGTTACGATGGTACATCAACAGGGAACTGCCAGAAATTCAAGCCGGATTCAGAAGAGGATGTAGAAGCAGGGATATCATTGCTGATGTCAGATGGATCATGGCTGAAAGCAGAGAATACCAGAAAGATGTTTACCTGTGTTTTATTGGCTACGCAAAGGCATTTGACCATGTGGGTCATAACAAATAATGAATAATACTGCGAAGAATGGGAACTGCAGAATACTTAATTATGCTCATGAGGAGACCAAGAAGTAGTAGTTCAAACAGAACAAGTGGATACTACGTGGTTTAAAGTCAGAAAAGGTGTGCATCAGGGTTGTATCCTTTCACTATACTTATTCAATCTATATGCTGAGCAAATAATCTGAGAAGCTGGACTATATGATGAACGAGGCATCAGGATTAGAGGAAGACTCATTAACAACCTGTGATATGCAGATGACACAACTTTGCTTGCTGAAAGGGAAGAGGACTTGAAGCACTTATTGATGAAGATCAAAGACCACAGCCTTCAGTATGGGCTGTACCTCAACATAAAGAAACAAAAATCCTCACAACTGGACCAATAAGCAACATCATGATAAATGGAGACAAGATGAAGTTGTCAAGGATTTCATTTTACTTGGAGCCACAATTAATGCCCATAGAAACAGCAGTCAAGAAATCAGATGACGCATTGCATTTGGCAAATCTGCTGCAAAAGATCTCTTTAAAGTGTTAAAAAGCAAAGATGTCACTTTAAGGGCT
>NW_004445973.1:0-1984 GCF_000243295.1 Trichechus manatus latirostris | reverse complement strand
AGCTGTGGTTCCCCAGTATGAAATTAAAACTTGTGATGATCAAATGCTATTTCCTTTATTCACAGCCAGAATCAAGACAAAATACTCACCTGAAACAAACAGAATATCAAACAGAACCACAGTTCATGGTTGACAAACTGTTGTTCTCTCAGTTACCCACAGTTAGTGCTTTAGACATTTTATATAAAACATATTAAAGTCAGGAAAATTATCAAAGGATCCTCGTGAGTTAAGGAAAAGAGACAGAATTTAAATTTCATAAAGGGAAATAAAGTATACTCTGCGTTTCTTTAACCCTCATTATTCTCTGTTTCCAGCAGAACAAAAGACAGGCAAGCTTGAATAGTAGAGTGGTATTTTTATGCCATTGCTGTCCAGATCCCATATACCCAGAAACAATAAACAGATTTGTCATGGTTACTTAAATAATTTCCACAATCTTTTCTCTCTAGTTTGAAGTCCCATCTTTTCCAGGTAGCCCCTCAGCTATTTCATCCATGCCCAGTTTTAACTACAAACCTAATGCCACTGAATCCCATAAATATTTCTAAGATATACCATCTATGTCTGAGACCCTCTGTCCTAGACATATCACTTGATTGAGCCACAGGTCTTTAACATGTCCAAAATTGAACTCATCATCTTCTTGTTACCAAAATCTGCCTTCTCTTTTGTCCTCTATTTTGGTGTAGGGCACTAGCATCTATCTAGCTGTCTAAACCCAAAGTCTGAGAGCCAACCTAGATTTCTTCCCTCTATTTTGTGATCCACCCTAAATTGGAAAATCTTCTCAATTCTCTCGTCTACCTATGTCTGCAATGTGCCTTTCCTTCTCCATCTCAACTGCAAATGCTAAGTGTAGGTGATAATCATGGCCTGCTCAGAATAGCACTATAGCCTCCTTACTGGTCTTGCAGATACAGTCTCCTTTTCCCCCTGAACCATCGTGCTTCTACACTACTAGGAGTGTCCTCACTAAAGCACAAATCTGATCATGTCATTTTGGGCCCAAAAATTTGTGATCACTCCCATCCCCTACAAAATAAGATCTGAACTCAAGATCTTATCTTAAGGATATGTAATCCACCTGCAGAGTGAATTACTTACACATTCCTGGACATACTCTTCTGGGCCTCTGCTCACGCTGCCTCTTCAGCCTGGAAAATGCCTCCCTTACACTTGCCTCCCTCCCAACATTCCCATTTTTCAGCTCCAACCTTTCCTCTTTTGTGCAGCCTTTTCTGACTTTCCCATCAGAATTAGAAGTACCCTTTCTTCACTTTCATTAACTTCATTACAGTCATTATCACTTTGAATTGTAATTGCTTGCTTGCATGACTTCCCACTAGTGTGGAACTATTTGAGGATATGGTTTGTGTTTGCCCATCTTTGATCCTCAATAAGGAGCGTAATATTTTGGCACTATTAAATACCAATATTAGTGTCAATAAATATCTATTCAATAAATTGCACAAATAAATTACAACAACCAAAAAGCGACTGAAGATATTTAAGGTGAAGGAGGAGTCTTTATGTGCACAACAGCTAACAACTCTGCAAGTACCCCGAGGGAGCTATGAGTGAACTGGTAAGTCAGGCAATATCTATGAATCCTAAATTTGCTCTACCTGCATGACATCCAAGAGCCATTTACTCACTGCAATCATACTTCTACTCCCCCTATTCCTGTTGTAAGAGTAAATACATAACAAAAGAAGGATACAAGTTGCAATACTGAAGGGTTCTATGGGGAAAATATTGAATGACGCAGGAAGCATCAAAAGAAAGTGGAAGAAATACAGAGTCACTGTACCAAAAAGAATTGGTCAACATTCAACCATTCAGGAATTAGCATATGATCAAGAACCAATGGTGCTGAAGGAAGAAGTCCAAGCTGCACTGACAGCATTTGCAAAAAACAAGGCTCCAGGAATTGACGAAATACTAACTGAGATGTTTTAACAAATGGATGCATTGCTAGAAG
>NW_004445972.1:3582-4842 GCF_000243295.1 Trichechus manatus latirostris | reverse complement strand
CCAGTCTAAGGAGAAGGCGATCAGGGACATACATGATTTTTAAACTCCAAAACCGCAAGGGACAGCGGTCCTCAACATGGAGAGGCAGCAGCTGTATCTATGCACTGACAAACGGACTCAGTGAGGGAAATACATTTGCATGAATCTCCAGATGACTCTGAGCAATTGCTTATCCAACAACTCCATCTCTAAACATCTTGGAGACGGCCACGTAATGGTGTCTCCAGGAGGAATCTCTATTGTCCTGTAAAATGCGCAGTAATCCCCCAGTGCCTGGCTGTTGGGGGGTGGGTGGGTGAGGGGGGCTCCTGTGTGCCATTAGCAATCATAACCCAAGCAGTTCCCCGGATACTTAGTAAGCATCGTTCTCTCCTGGAAGTGAATATGTTCGTTGGTTCAGATATTAGGTGGGATGGCCAGAGACTACCTGGTGGCAGAAAGCAGAGTATTAAAGAGGGTTTTGCACCTTAAATGATCTAATGCCGTAACTTCCCCTCCTAGGGGACAGGAGAACCCGCTTAGACCACTGAACCCTGTGACATGTACTCAGTGTCAGCCTTTGCCTTCCCAGCTTCACATGTCTCTGGTCACTTCTCGACACATTTGTTAGTCTTGAGAGGAAAGGAATAGAACAGGAAACCACAACCTTGCTTCCCTCTGACTTGTCTGTGGAGCAGACCGGCCTAGGTTGCAGCTCTGTGGAACTCTGCATGGTGGCTAGAGCCCCTCCAGCTATTAATCCCCCCTCACATCCGATTCTCTGTAAAATGTGGACCAGCAAGTCTAGGGTAGTTAAATATACGGCTTGGGTAATTAAACTGGTTACAGATGAGTATTATTTGCTCTGCAAACCATTCTTACAGGGTTCCAGAGGGCTGTGTCCTGAGGACTGTAGCTTATTCGTGGAGCTGTGGCAGGAAGCAGCTAATTATGACACCTACACTTGTTTCTCTGGAATCAGGCCCTCAGGATTTGCCAACTTCTATACACAAGTCAGCCTAGCCTTCCGGTTGGGGAGCCACTGATAGTCATCACACACTTCAAAAGGCGGCTATCAAACGGGGCCTTGTTAGCAGTGCCTTTGGAGAAAACAGCTTAGCTCACCATTGTGTGCAGAGCTAGCATTTGACATCTCTATATGTCCTCAGGCAACCAGTCCTAAGTATACCGGCATTAAAATTGGCCCCTAGCATGCTCCTTGTTCTCTCCAGGCCTTCCAAAGGTGCAGTAACTTTCTGTGAAAACACTATTTCCTACACT
>NW_004445972.1:0-2222 GCF_000243295.1 Trichechus manatus latirostris | reverse complement strand
ACAACACTCTTAAGAAGTGACCGTCCCTCCTACACATCCTTTCCTCTTCCACCAGCTCATAGAGAGGATGACAAGGGTGTAGGGGATGGTAGAACCACAAGACAAAAGAGCTTGGGTTCTTGAATCACCATGTGGAAGAAGGCTTCCCACCAACCAGGAACAACTGCCTCAGACTAATTGTGGAGCAAAAATGAACTATTATGTTCATCCCTTAAGCCTTTGTGCAGAGAGTAGCCTAGTCCACTCTAATAAAGAGAGGGAGGTACATGACCAGATTTGCATCTTAGAACGGGCCTCGCATTTCAAATCGTTTTTGTGAAGATGAGAAACATCAGGTTTTTATTTCACTGCAATGTTTTTTGTATCATCACTTTTCAAAGTGCCTGACACATCCAACTATTCCCAAAGTGCCCAAAATCTAAGACAACCGAAAAGCAGTTTATTTATAGATTGGCTGCTGGGTCATCTCCTTCGGACTCATACACAAGGGCGAAAAGTCTTCCTATACATTTCCCTAAGTATTACATCCAATTTAGCCTAGAATTTCTCTAGTCCTAGTGTCTTGACAGCTTCCTGAGCAAAATTACGCCACTGCCTGATTGACCTTCATGGTTCAGTTTTGTTTTCCTCCAAGTCAGACTTTAGTCTTCCCTCTTTGAGCTGCAAGAAGTAACTGGCCAGACCCTGGAGAATGAAATGAGCCCAGAGCAAAAACCAGAAACATGGATCTAACTAACTTAAATTAGCCTTGATTAAGTACACCCTGAGTATAATCTCATTAAATCTTCATAATAAGGGTTGTCATTTTGGGCTGCCATCAAGTCAGCATGATTCATGGTGACCCCACGCGCAACAGAATGAAATGCATCACAGTCCTGCACCCCATGATCGGTTGCAGATCAGACCGTTGTGGTGATTCATAGAGTTTTCCTTGGCTGAAGTAAATTGCTAGGACTTTCTTCCTGGCCCATCTTAGTCTGGAAGCTCCACTGAAACTGTTCAGCACCATAGCAACACGCAAGCCTTCACTGACAGACAAATGGTGGCTGCCGAGTGAGGTGCATTGGCCGGGAGCTGAACCCAGAACTTTTATATGGAAGGCAAGAATTCTACCACTGAACCACCACTGCCTCATCATAATAAGGGTAGGGAATATGATCTCCATTTGACAGGCTCTGAGATTTCAAATAACTCGCCCAAGGACAACACAAAGGATGGAGACTCTGGTGGTAACAAACGCAAAGCCCAGCCCCTTCCCACTCCACTCGGCCATGTAAGATCCAACAGAGAGGCGTTCTCTGGCTCAAGTTCCTCAGTAGTTTGGGGAACTAAAACTTGGAGTTCATTGAGTATTTTAGCCTTGATGGAGTCCACTTCCCTTGAAAGTGAATAGGAGAAACCTCTGTAGGTAGGAGATGTAGAAGCTGTGGTGAATTCAAGAAAGTTACTTTCTCATGGCTCAAAATGAGCTTTCAGAATGGATCAAAAAATATCCATTCAGAAAAGGAGCCAGGAAATTTGATAGTGGTCTTGACTGGGCCCCTCTGTTTATGCACTGAAGAGCTGAGACTGGGGACTGGTGTCTCTTCATTCCCTTTTCCTCTTCACTTCTCGCCCTTCCAGGAGTGACAGAAGTAGTCCTGGCCCCCTCCACCAAGTCCTCACACTCCAGCAGTCCTTGTTCAGTCCTTGTTCAGGGACAAGCACTGGAAGTGGGGGTTTTGCTGGGTGAGGTGAGGAACAGGGACGGATTACCCAATAAGCAAGGTAAGCACGTGCTTAGGGCATCAACAAAACAGGGGTACCAGTTGTCCAAGGCAAAGACTCAGGATGTCAAGCAGACAGGACACAAGGAAAAGTGAGCACCACAGTGGAAAGGAACTGGCAGGGCACTACATGAAATTGATACCAGTGTGTGACAATGTGCCGGCCAGAAATAAAGTCACACAGGGTCACCAGGGGCCCCACGCCAAAGGTTGTTTAAGTTATGAGGCCCCTGCCCCTTCAACATTTTCAAAGACATCTATCTCCTATGGGTCTCTCCCTTGGGCAAGGATGGATTATATTAACAGATAACAGGTCTCAGATCCATTATGAGAACTAAGCTCACTGACTCATTTTCTTTGTTGTAGAATACGTGGAATATTCTTTTTGTAGAAAATGTGATATACAGTAAAAAATCTTAATACCCCGCATCCACTAAAAATTTTATAATCCAGCAC
>NW_004445971.1:3159-4750 GCF_000243295.1 Trichechus manatus latirostris | reverse complement strand
TTTATATGGCTGACAACTCCTCTCCTCCCTTACATCTTGCTTCAGTCCCTCTTTCAACTAAAGTTCCCTTCCGTTTTCTTGTTTTCTTTTTGCTTTTTTAAATCGCGAGGGCACGCCTTGTGCAGAACTTCACGGGAAAGCACAGGCTCGACACCGAGTGCGCGTCTGGTTGTCTTCCACAAGCTTGAGTCTCAGTGCATGCTACGTGGTGCACCAGGCTCCGTGTGCAGCAGGGGCTTAGCGTTGATGTGGTGCCTTGGATGGTCCCTCCTGGGCCTCCAGGTTTGTAGGGAGAGATTATGGGTATGCTCACTGCAGGAGGCTGTGGGAGAGGGGGGCTTGCACAGAGTGACCTTGTCACAGCCTTGAATGACCTTGCATGGAAGGTGTTAAGGAGCCAGTTTATGCCTCACACTCTTCTCTTTCTGCCCTTTCCTCTGTCTCTGAACAGGGACTAGAATGGCTCCATTTCCTATCTCCTTGTGGGGGTTTTGAACTAGGCAGCTTCTGGACAAGCAGGATGCTGGGGGAGTTAGTGGATTTTCCACTTGGCCAGTCAGAACCCCTTATGTTGCTGTGAGCTGCTGTCAAATCATCCTTTGACTCAATGGCAGCTCCATGCACACTGGAACGAAACGCTGCCCGGTGCTGGGCCCATCCATGATCCGCTGCAGATCGGACCAGTGTGATCCACAGGGTTTTCATTGGCTGATTTCTGGAAGTAAATCATCAGGCCTTTCTTCCTAGTCCATCTCAGTCTGGAAGCTCTGCTGAAACCTATTTACCATTGTAGCAACATGCAAGCCTCCACCGACAGCTGGGTAGTGGCTGTGCATACAATGCAGGCCGGGGGGAATCAAACCCCCGTCTCCTGCGTGGAAGGCGAGAATTCTACCACCGAACCACCAGTGATGCCCCAGAACCCTTTTTACAGAAAAAAACACAAACCAGTTGCCATCCAGTTGATTCCAACTCTTGGCGACCCCACGTGTATCACAGTAGAGCTGTGCTTCATAGGGTTTCAGTGGCTTTGATTTTTTGGAAGTAGATTGCCAGGCCTATCTTCCGAGGTGCTTCTGGGTGGACTCAAACCACCAACCTGTCAGTAACAGCTGAACGCTTAATCGTTTGTACCACCCAGGGACACCAGAACCCTTTATAGGAGACCCTAAATACTTTTCTCAAAGGCTGCCCAGCTCCAGAGTAGCCCTGCAGCCTTATTAGGGCTTCACATCCCGTCTTTCGTTGCACTCAGGGCCCCTCCCTGCCAGCTTCCTGAGTTTGATGAATGACTGATTTCTTAAGTAAGGTTTTGAAGTTTGCAACATTCAGTTATCACAGTTGGCCCAATGTGTGACTTTGTGGCTTCTTTTATGAGTAATTTTTTCAGTCATGTTAAAAAGCATAGTCTGTTTTTGTTGTGGCTTTAAAGATCCAATCTAATTTTAGATTGTTTGTAAGGACTTGTGATTTCTATTTGGGGAGGGGGGCAGAGAGGGAACGAGTGGGGATTGAAAGGGAAGAGGGTGGTATATGATGGGGATGGAATAATAGTCATGCCAGCTAACATCTAGTAAGCATTTTTGGTGTG
>NW_004445971.1:0-1326 GCF_000243295.1 Trichechus manatus latirostris | reverse complement strand
GACTTTTTAATCCAGCTTTTATTTAATGATTTAACCATATGTACATTTTATTAGCTGGATGCTGAGCTGTTCAGAAGTAGGTTGATGTCCTTTTTAGAAAAGGATATTGTTGTTGGGTACTGTCAGGTCGATTCCCACTCATAGTGACCCTATAGGACAGAGCACAACTGCCCCCATAGGGTTTCCAAGACTGTAATCTTTACTGGAGCAGATCACCTGGTCTTTTCTCCCAGAGTGCCTGGTAGGTGAGCGTTGCGCCAACAGGCTCTTTAGAAAATGATACAGCCCCTGCTTGTTTGGCTTCCAGCGTACACTGGGGTGTGAATTGGGTCTTCGGTTCACTCCAGCAGCCATGCGTCCACTGCTCCTGAACATTCAGGGCAGGCCACAATGTGGACTTCTCCGTAGCGTATTAATAGCACACACTTTGAAGAACAAAGACCATTTTAAAAATAGTCCAGTCACAAAAAGGGTTGGTTTGGGGGTTTCGTTATTATTCATAGTGCAGCTTTCTCCATCGACCCCAGCGTTGGGGCCAAATCTGCAAGCTGGCTTTGGCAGTTTCTCTGCCAGCCCCCACCGGCCCCCAGCACAGAGAGTGGGAAATGGGTGTTTGCGACATAGCACGAAACGGCGGAAAACAAGGCAGACGTCTCGTTTGTGTGGCCGTGTTTATTTTCTCATCAGCAAGCGTTGCCTGTTAGGAAGCAGTGAACCGTTTTGGTGTGGGATGGGACAGTGCCAGCCTCGAACAGATGTTGGGAAAAGACTCGAGGAAAAAATCCGTGGTTTCTCTGCCGCTCTTACACACTCAGCGTCTGTGGGCTCCCATTTAGACGACGTTTGAAAATGTCCCAGCAGCTGAGTTCTTGTCCTCTTCGCCGCCAATCTGAGCTGATGAGCAATTTAGATGGTTTCCCCTTGTCAGATCTGTTGCTTAAAGATCAACTCTGTTTTCTACAAGAGTTTTTTTTTTTTTTTTTCTTATTAAAGTTTGCTTGATTCTGTGAAACTTCATTTGAGCTTCATCCAGTAATTACTGAGGGGGAAAAAGGAGCTTGTCAGTCTCGCTGGCCTCAGAGGCAGATGCTGGTGGCACGCATTAATCTCCTTATGTCAAGCAGCAGTATTAAGGCAAGCCAGTTCATTTTAGGCGGCATTTTTTTCTTTATTTGGAAAGGGGGTTCTGGAGCCCTAAGGCTGGGAGTGGGAACCAATTGTGCTCAGGCATTAATCATGCCATTTGACTGCTGTTTGACCTCTGGGTGCTCAGATCTGGACTTGAGACAAAGCCAGTCCTGTGCGAAGGGATTCCCCAAGGTTAAG
>NW_004445970.1:2837-4721 GCF_000243295.1 Trichechus manatus latirostris | reverse complement strand
AAAAAAAAAAAAAATTGAGAAAAAATGAAGGAATGAAAGAGTTAAAGTACTTATTGACATTTTCCTTGTGACTAGTGTTTGAAAAACTTTCTGAATGTTCCATAAGCACCTAAGAAGAAAGTGTATTTTCTATTATCAGGGTCTAAAATTGATACATATCCATAAGATCTACTATTGATTATATTGTTTAGATCTTCTAGCTCCTTAATTTTTTTAGTCAACGTTATGTCTTCATCTAAGAGTGGTGTTTTAAAATCTTCTATTATTACAATGTTTCTATCTATGTCTCCTTGCATCTCCTGTAGTTTTTACTTCATAAAGGTGGTTGTTGTGTTACCATATTTTTACACAAATAACACTCACCTTCTACGTTTGTTTGTCAACCGCTCCCTCCCTCCACCCCAGAGGTATTTTCGAAAGCACCGCTACTCAATTTTTTTTTCTCAGCAACATGTAAAAAATAAATTGGCATAGTGGCGCCTACAAAAATATCTAGTGGGGGAAGGGAAGGAGTGGTTGGCAAAGTCAGAAACTAACTGGGAGGAGAAAGTGGTTGGCAAACTTGCGTTAAATATAATACTACATTTGCTATGTTTATTTCTTTACAAAATGTACATTGCTCTTTAATTTTAAAAGTGGTGATTAGGAAGGACTGCATTTTTATTCCAATGGTTACCTTTTTATTTACATCTTTTATAATGTCTTTAGTCCCTGCTTTCTTATTTAATCACATACTCTCTGGTTTGTTAGGTTTTAATGGCATTCTTTAAATCCTACCTATTGCCTATGTATCAACCAATGAGCTTATTCTACTGTCTACTTCCCCTCTCTCTTCTCTCATTTTAAGTTGCTTTATTTCTGCTTTGTCATAAAATGTAACATCTACATGTTAGTCTTCCATCCTCATTTCCATCTTTGTTTTTATTTTAAAACATTTGTATGCATTAAAATGCTCTTCATCAGCCCTTTGCTGAAGTTTTCCCATTCATCTCTTGGTTAGATGAATCTCATCTAGTAGATTCCTCATGAAGGGCTCTTGGGTAGAGAACATTCTAAGTTGTATAAAACTTTTTCTATAGACTTGATGTTTGACAAACAGCTTAGCTGGACGTAAAAATCTGTGTTCACATATTCATTCAGTGAGTTTTTTTGTTTTTTTGTTTAAACCTACTCCATTGTTGCCTTTCTTTGTATGTTGTGTTTTAAAAGTCTGATGTTAGTCTAATTCTTCTGCCCTTATTGCCTGGAGGCCTTAAAGATTTTTTTTTTTTTTTTTTTTTAAGTCTGATAGTTTCACTAGAGTACATCTTGGAGTTGATCATTTGGGATTAATTTTCCCAGGTCCCTACTGGGTCCTTTCAATATGTAAATTCAGGTATTCTATTATTTCTGGAAAGTATTCTTGTATTATAGTTTAAAATATTAATTCAGCTCCATTGTTTGCATTTCTTCTTCAGGGATTCTGATTGTATCAACAGTATCCTTGTTTTGTCTGCCATCCATTTCCATTGCCAACTCTCTGGCCCTTTTTAGTTTTCTTATTTTCATTTTCTTGGATATCTTCCTGCCTTTCTTCAACAGTCTTCATTTGAGAAATATTTTGTCGTTTTTTTTTTTTTCCTGAGTACAATCCACTCTCTTTTTATTGCTTCCTGAGTTTTTCTGTTCATTTGCTGGTTTGTTTTTCGTTCATATTTGTTTTGATTCTAAGTGGTTTTTCATATCCCCAAATGCATATCTGATTATATTTAATTCAGTTTGGAATACAGTGTTACAATTTTCTTCTTCTTTGTGTTTTTATAAGGGAAAAATCTTTATCAGTTAAGGTATGCTAAATCATATTTTCTGATATTTTACAGTAATTTTGTAAAGATTTATTCAGCT
>NW_004445970.1:0-928 GCF_000243295.1 Trichechus manatus latirostris | reverse complement strand
GCCCATAAATACCTACTTCACTACAAATATGCTGACAATAAGAAATTTGGATTTTATTTTATTTTTTCTTCCTTCATGCAAAAAATGAGTGAACTTATGTATGTGAAGGCAGAGTAAAGACTCGTCAAGATGGACTTTCATAATCTATTCCAACTCTGAAATACTTTAGCTTCTTTTTAATGTAGTCTTTCAATCTAGGATGAATTAAACAGATTGGTTTTGCTAGAAACATTTTTTAGTATTTGTCACCACCATCATCCATGGGTATTGCGTACATTGATGTACACTGCTTTGTTTGAGAAGGGAAGAGGGTAAGACCCAGTATTTATAAAGTGGCTTTCCCATAAGTGACATTTTCTCATGTTGTCAGCATCCAATTTTCCACTGATGCACTTACAAGTTTTCACAAACAGTTGAATGCAAATGTGACGCTACTCCTGAATGAAGCATAGCTTTCCTCTTAGAGTCTTTGGTGCTGAAACAATGGCACATCATAAACACCTTACCGTTCTCGCATATTCACACTGAAGTTTCTTGTTGTAAACTCACCAACAACTTTTGACCTCTGGACCCAAAGGCCATCAATTACCCAGTGTACAGAGGTGGAATATAGTGAACCAAGGGCATGATTTGGCTGTCACCCAGTTAACATCTTATCGTAGGTTGAAAAGCAATTTGTCCAATATTTCAACTACAAGTGAAAATTCTTTTAGCGTTTGGATAGGTTTGCCTTTCAATCAGATGATTTGAATATCTTCTGTGGTAGGAGAGATGCTGCCCTCAGATAATGATTTTGCATTTCACCTCATCATTAATGCTTTGGACCTCAAGGGGAAGTCACTGTGCCTTTTATGAAGGTCGAAGCATTTTATAACCTTAATATAGACTCATAGCCTCAGGAAGAACAAGTGTGAGCAAGTGTGGGGAA
>NW_004445969.1:3782-4751 GCF_000243295.1 Trichechus manatus latirostris | reverse complement strand
CCAAATTGTCACAAACAGACCCATCACAAAAGAAGAGATTGAAGATGTCATTAAAATACTACCAACAACAACAACAACAAAACCCAGGACCAGGTGGCTACACTGGAGAATTCTACCAAACATTCAGAAAAGTGTTGACACCAATCCTACTCAATCTCTTCAAAAACAGAAGAGGAAGGTACACTACCAAACTCCTATGAAGCCAGCAAAACTCTGATACCAAATCCAGGCAAAGACATCACAACAAAGAAAGAAAACTACAGACCAATACCCTTGTGAACATAGATGCAAAAATTTTCAAATTCTTGCCTGCAGATGACAGCAACATGTAAAAAAAATCATACACCATGATCAAGTGGGATTCATACCAGGATTACAAGGGTGGTTCAACATCAGAAAATCAATCAGTGTAATCCATCACATAAATAAAACAAAGGAAATGAACCACATGACCATATCAATCGATGCAGAAAACGCATTCGATAAAATTCAGCACTCTTTCCTGATAAAAACTCTCAGCAAAATAGGAATAGAAGGGAAATTCCTCAACATAATTAAGGACGTATATGAAAAACCAAGAACCCACATCATACTCAATGGAGCACAGCTGAGAACCTTCCCTCTGAGAATGGGAACGAGACAAGGATGCCCACTATCACCACTCTTATTCAACATTCTACTGGAAGTCCTAGCCAGAGCAGTAAGATAAGAAAGAGAAATAAAAGGTACCCAAATTAGAAAAGAAGTAAAATTGTCACTATTTGCAGATGACATGATCTTATATATAGAAGACCCTAAAGATTCCACAAGTACTGGAATAGAAAAATTGAGCAACATTGCAGGATACAAGATCAACACCGAGAAACAGTTGAGTTCCACTACACTAACAAAGACTACAAAAAATAAATCAAGAAAACAGTACCATTTACAGTAGCCCCCAAAGATGGCACAGTGGTTAAGTGTTTGGCT
>NW_004445969.1:0-938 GCF_000243295.1 Trichechus manatus latirostris | reverse complement strand
CAGTGTTTCATTCTCTTGTACATAGGGTCACTGTGAGTCAGAACTGAGTCAACAGCACCTCACAACAACAAGGAAGTGTGTGGTTTCCCCCAATCTAAAAATTTAAGAGTCTGATAAATATCAAATCTTTTAGATTAATGTAATCTAGTGTAATAAGAGCCCCAACTCTGGGGAGTCAAACAGATCCAGATCTATGTATCTGTATGTACACATCTATATATATTCTGGCTCCACCACTTGGATAAGTTACTTAACCCCTCTAAGGCACAATTTCTTCATCAGAAAATGGGAATAATAATGATATCTACACCTTGTAGAGCTGTTGTGCTCATTAAATCCAATAACATGTCATGGTAGACACAGAGATGTGTCACTAGATCCCTCTTCAAGAAGGGACTTGCTGCCCAGCTGTGGGGAATGTGGTCAGCAGACACTCCAGCTGTCAGCTCTCTGAGGCTGCCTCAGCTGCAGAGAGCCCCTCACTCAAGATCATGCCGTTCCTGGGTGCAGCCTACTCCCAGTGACTGAGTGAGGCGTGGATGGATATAAAGGCATGGCGAGAGGGAAACACTTCTAAGACAACCAGTTATTTCATTTACTCATTTCCTCAGCAGGCTGGATACAAAATCCAGTAATGGTGCTGGGGATAAGGGACACAGAAATAGGTAAGGCAGTCCCTACCAGTATCAGTAGCCGCTGAGTTGATTCCGACTCATGGCGACGCTATGCGTGTCAGAGTAGAAGTGGATTGCATAAGGTTGTCAGTGGCTGATTTTTTGGAAGTAGGTCATCTGGCCTTTTTTCCGAGGCACCTCTGGTTGGATTCTAACCTTTTGGTTAATAGCTGGGTTCACTAGTCTTTGAGCACAAACTGAGACCCATATGGGCCAACTATACAGAAAGTGGAGCATACCAAGTGGCTGTTTGTGTAAGAATAC
>NW_004445968.1:2079-4783 GCF_000243295.1 Trichechus manatus latirostris | reverse complement strand
GGTTTGGTTTAGATAACAAAGACACTGCACGTAAAATACATCTATTGAATCAATGGCCTGGGCTGGGATTCTGTCTGTGACCAAGAGCTAGAGACCACTGCAGAGGGGGGAGATGCAATGGGTTAGGAGGGGGTCCAAGAAATTCCACCATGCAAAGGCCAGGCAAAGGAGGAGGAAGCTACAGAGGGTGAGAAAGAGCAGCCACTCTGGGATTAAACCCACGACCCACCCACCCACCCACCCTCCCAGGAGGGCGTGGTGTCGCAGAGCCACGCGAAGAGAGCAGGTCAAGGTCAACGGCATCATCCGCAGGGGTGAGGGTAAGAGGACGACCAAAACGGCCCCCAGACTTAGGGAAGAAGGTTGGTGGTGAACTCAGGGAGAGACAGGTGGACGGACGGTTTGAGGAGTGAGTGGGAAGCAAAAATGAAGGCAAGGAGCCCTCTTTAGTCTACAACCCAAAACCCACTGCCATTGAAGTCGATTCCTACTCACAGTGACCCTACAGGACAGGGCAGAGCTGCCCGATAAGCTTTCCGAGGCTGTAAATCTTTATAGAAGCAGACTGCCGCATCTTTCTCCTGCAGAGAGGCTGGTGGGTTCGAACCACTGACCTTTAGGTTAGCAGTCAAGCTCTCTAACCACTGTGCCATCAGGGCTCCTTTGAGGCCACAAGAAGTTAACAATTACCATAAAGCTGCCAGCAGGCCCACCACCCAGTCCCTCTCTGAGCTTCCGGGGACCCTTTCCAGGCTGGGCAAAGACGACGCAGACCCAAGCTCCTCTCCTGCCTCCCTGCGGCCAATCAACGCTCAGCCACCCACTCGTCTCCTCACCCCACGCAGAACCTGGAAAACCATTTCTGCTACCTTCGTGCATCTTCTGGACCTTAGGTCACCCTGGGCTCCTGGGGGTGCACCTGCTCCCTTCCCAGGTGTGGCATAGGTACAGTGGGAGTCTGAGCTCCCAGGGGCCCCTGAGCAAGCCCACGGGCTCTCAAGGTTTCCCCTCTCCCCTTCAGCACCTGCGCTGTTAGCGCTGCCTTCCTTCCCGCCTACCTGAGCCACCTTGCCTTCTGCCATCGGTGTGAGCTTTATAGGGTTGCTGCAACACATCACCACAAACCAGGAGTCCCTGGGTGGTGCAAATGGTTAATGAGCTCAGCTACTAATTGAAAGGATGGAGGTTCCAGTCCACCCAGAGGCACCAGGGAAGAAAGGTCTGGCAATCTACTTCTGAAAAATCAGCCACTGAAAACGCTATGGAGCACAGTTCTACTCTGACATATACGGCGTCACAGACAACTGGACAGCAACTGGGTGACTTAAAACAACAGAAATTTATTCTCTCTCAGTTCTGGAGGCCAGAAGTTTGAAATCAGTATCACTGGGCCAAAACTGAGGGGTTGGCAGGGCCCAGCTCCCTCCAGAGGCTGTAGGGGAGAAGCCATTCCTGGCCTCTTCAGCTTCTGGTGGCTACAGCATTCTTTGGCTTGTGGCCACATCACTCCAACCAGCATCTTCAAACCTGTCTTCACACAGCCCCCTCCTCCGTGTGTGTGTGTGTCAAAACTCCCTCCGCCGTCCTCATAAGGATACGGTGGTTGCATTCAGAGCCCACTAGGATAGTCTTCTCACCTCAAGATCTTCACATCCTCACACTTGTAAAGGCCGTTTTCCCATATGACTAACATTCACGGGCTCCAGGGATTTGGACGTGGCTATCTCTGGGGGCCGTTCTCAGCCGACCACACCATCACCAACCTGGAGCAGACATTTTGGAAAACTCTGGAATCTGGGACTATGAGAGTAAACACCCCACCCCGACCGTGACAGCCCTTCGAGGACACTTTCCTAATAGTTTTAATACAATTCTGGAATGATCTTGAGTGTTCTAAAGCTTGCTCTCCAACATAAGCCGAGTCTATTATAGATGACTGTATTCTTGGGTAAATTAATAAATAGGATTCAGAAAAGGATCTTCATCAAATCTGGCCTAGCTTTGGTAGTTTGCCATAAAAAATGGGGCCAGAAAGAGCCTACCTCACCTTTTGTACCTAATAGTTGCATGTATTTAAGGATTTCAAGTTCTTTACTTCCAACGAGGAGTCTACTTACATCAAGATGAAATCCCTGCGTCTCCGATGGACCGCTCTCTCCTTGTGGCAAAGTCCAGCGGGAAGCCGGATGAGGCACACAGGTCACCGGGTGACGAGGCCACGGCCGGGTCAGGTCCCATCGAGCACTTGATGGCGGTGTGGCCACTTCATCCCAGGAACCCTCTCCCCAGGCACTGGGATGTGCTGGCCAGGCCTAGGAACTTCACAGCTGACGGGGCCTTACCTAAGTGCTGAGAACCTCAGGAGCTGAGAGGTAAATCTGGGCTGAGCAACAAAGCTTTGGGGGCCCTACAGGAGGTGGGGGACTTCTGACATCCACTAAGCACTAAACAAGTATTTACAGAATGAATACAAGAGGGCAATTCTCCAGAACAGACTGCTATCCCCGGGGTTGATAAACGCACAGCTGGCAGATCCCAGCTTAGAATGGCATGCTAAGAAGTCATCAAAACAAAGGTTTGAGAAGACAAATAACATAGTAAGTATTGACAGGTTATTAAGAAAGAAAGAGAATGAAGACCCAATTTTATTTTAAAATTATGTACTGAAAACTGACTAGACAGGCATACAATAAAACGTTGATTA
>NW_004445968.1:0-548 GCF_000243295.1 Trichechus manatus latirostris | reverse complement strand
GATGGATGAGATCATTGGTTTCCAAACTGTATTTTAGCGGCAGACTTTTCTCTTTCCTGAAGAAAGTCATCCTGGAACTCCAATAAAGCAGAGACCCAGCTGCTCTGGGTGACACAGAGCCTGGCCCACGTGGCGACGCAGCCCCCCACCTCTGCAGAACAGGCCTAGAACACTGGCGGGCGCTGTCTGCTGCCAGCCGCGTGAGCTCACTGGGCGGCGGTCGTGACCAACCCCACTACAGACTCCGCTCACTTTCTGTAAGCCCTGGAACCTCCCCCGGAGCTTGCAAATAGCTTAATGTAGGAAGTGTCTGTTGCTTTCCAGTGAAGTATCAGACACTCGGGCTGCAGCTCCCTATACAGCCTTCCCCTCTAATGCCCGAGTATCGTTAGTGTCAGAGGCTGATGAAACATTTTTCTTTGGCGCTAGCAGAGCACAGTCATTCCACGCCTTTTATTACCCCCGTCACCAAACTTTCCCTCTCTCTCACACCATCTTGCCATGTTCTCATTATTCTGAGAACTGAAAACTGTACAACTCCCCAAATG
>NW_004445967.1:2605-4730 GCF_000243295.1 Trichechus manatus latirostris | reverse complement strand
CCGTTTTAGAGACAACACCAAATCACAAGAGAGAAAAGAAACAATACTTAAATTGGACTTTATCACAATTAAAACTTTTGTACTGCAAATGATACACTCAAAAAAGTTAAAAGGAGACCCACAACATGGGAGAAAATACTTGCAAATCTTATATCTGACATGGGAAATGCATTCAGAATATATAGAGAACACTGACTAGTTAATAATAAACAGACAATTAAAAATGAGCAAGAGATTTATATAAAACTTCTCCTTAGAGGACATACAAAAATGGCCAATAAGTGCATAAAAAGATGCTTAACATCTTTATGAAATAGAAACTCAAACCACAATGAGATAACACTTTACAGCCACTAGGGTGATTATAATAAAAAGCACATATCATAATATGTTTTGCCAAGGATGTGGAGAAATTGAGATCTTGGTGGTCTTCTTCCAGCACTGCTTAAACTCTAGTATCTCCTTTCCACTCTTACCCCAGTGAGAACTTCTGTCTAATAAATTTCAGGCAGTCTTAGCCTGCATATATACTTCTTTTCCCTCTGGCACATACTCATGGTGGAGGTAGGGGTGGGGAGTTCCCGTACACATTCCTGGGGCCTGTAGCATGCAGAATTTCTTTCTCTTCAGTGCCCCACTCTGTAGAGTCCAGCCATTTCTGCTTCCCTGAACTCTGAGCTCTGCTTCCTTAACTCACTGGGAATACTGCACTTGACAGAGATGAGCAAATTGTCTATAGGTAAAATTAAACTGTTCAGGTATTATAGTTTTGCATTTCCAGTTGACTTTCAGAAACCATGTCTCTCATTATTTTGCCTTGTTTTATATTTTCTGTAGTAGGAGGGCTGTTCTGGCAGTTAAATTTCATCATAGTCAGAAGTGGAAGTTCTGTCTTCCTTAGATTAATGAATATCTCACAATTAATCTAATGATAATTAGGTCCATATTTTTTAATCTGCCTTCGGAGTAATTCACCCTATTAGAATGAAACTCCACCTCTTAAATGATATCTGTAGGGAAGATGGATTAGTGGAGAGTTGTCATCCACTAAACACTAAAAACATTTTTTTCTAATGGATGAGGCAGGGAAGAGGAGAGCTTTAAAAGCATTGAGCTTTACCATAGTATAAGAGTGCTACATATTTACTTAATTGTATTTTTTTGTATATATTTGCCAATTAATTTCCTCAGTGAATACATAAAACATTCTAAATTACTTTTGTTTAAGTAAATCTCTCCCAATCATTATGTAGTTGGATTGTGTGTGTGTGTGTGTGTGTGTGTGTGTGTGTGTGTGTGTTTCAAAGTTACAGATTCCCTGTCTTTTATCAAGATATTAAATTCATTTACATTTAATATGACAGTTTTGGGTTGTAATTCTGATTGCTTAAATTATTATTTTTGTATTCAAGGTGTCTGGCATATTTGTTTTGTTGGACAAAGATTTCATAGATTTTATTTTTCTCTCCAGTTCTCTTTATAATTGTGTGTATGTCTTTTTAACACCTACAGTAATATCTGTTTTTCTAATTAATAAAATCAAAATTATAACTGTCATCTTATATAAGGAATATGGAAATTTAACCTAATTTATTATCAATAATTTTTTAATTAGCTATCTTGTATGTCAATAATTTTTCATATAAAAACCATTTTTAAAAGTTTTTTCTCTATTCCTTAAACTGAAGAGCTGATTATTGATTAATAATATCAATTTAATGTAAGTAGCATTTTATAAAATGGAATATTATAGAAGAAAATAGTTTAGAATATATCACATCAAATGATAAATATAAAGATTAAATATACATATAAAGATTAAAAATAAATTTATGTCAATGATATATACATAAGTGTATTGAGTTGACAAAATATATAATGAACTTTGGGGCACAATCACAAAAGATTGGAAAACACACTTTTGGATTCAAGTTTATCCATTCTATTAGCGCATTATTTGAGTTCTACATTTTCTAAATTCATATTAGCATAATCTTTGAATAACATTTTTGAGAAAGTTAAAAGTTACTCTCATGTTTTCAGATCAAAGTTTACCTTTGGTTGTAAAACGACATGCTGCTCGTCGGAACAAGGGCCTTTTGATCAGTTTCTACATTTTTCTACC
>NW_004445967.1:0-940 GCF_000243295.1 Trichechus manatus latirostris | reverse complement strand
AGGGTCACCCATGGTGGACAGGTTTCAGTGGCACTTCCAGACTAAGATAGACTAGGAAGAAGGACCTGATGATCTACTTCTTAAAAAATGGGCCAGTGAAAACCTTATGAATAGTAGCAGAACATTGTCTGATACGGTGCTGGAAGATGAGCCCCTCGGGTTGGAAGGCGCTCAAAATATGACTAGGAGACCGCTGCCTCCTTAGGATTGACCTTAATGACATGGATGGAGTAAAGCTTTTGGGACCTTCATTTGCTGATGTGGCTTAACTCATAATGACAAGAAACAGCTGCAAACATCCATTTATGAAGTATGTACAAAGTATGAATGTAGGAAAATTGGAAGTCATCAAAAATGAAATGGAAAGCATAAATTTTAATATCCTAGGCATTGGTGAGCTGAAATGGACTGGCATTGGCCATTTTGAATCAGATAATCATATGGTCTACTATGCCAGGAATGACAAATTGAAGAGGAATGGTGACACATTCATTGTCAAAAAACATTTCAAGATCTATCCTGACTTAAAACTCTGTCAGTGATAGGATAATCTCCATATGCCTATAAGGAACATCAGTTAATATGACTATGAAAATTTACACACCAACCACTAAGGCCAAAGATGAAGAAATTGAAGACTTTTACCAATTTCTGCAGTCTAAAACTGATCAAACACGCAATCAGGATGCATTGATAATTACCAGTGATTGGAATATGAAAGTCGGTAACATAAAAGGTTCAGTAGTTGGAAAATATGGCCTTGGTGATAGAAATGACACTGACGATCACATGATAGAATTTTGCAAGACCAACAACTTATTCATTGCAAATATCTCTTCTCAACAACATAAATGGTGACTATACACATGGACTTCACTGGATGACATACACAGGAATCATATCGACTACATCTGTGGAAAGAGACGATGTAGAAGCTTAA
>NW_004445966.1:3616-4724 GCF_000243295.1 Trichechus manatus latirostris | reverse complement strand
AGTATTTAAGACCTACTGAATTTAATCTTTTCTACTAAACCTTTTATTGATGTTACTTATTTGAACTCTGATCTCATTTTGGCAGACACTTTGATTAAAATACTTTTCTTAATATGGACTCAAACTTTTCTGAACATTTCACTGTTGATAAGTGGATGCTATATATCACAAAATGCCAAAAGCTCATAACTACAAGACGTTTACTGGATTTGAACTATACGGACAAAATATTTCTGAATTGAATATTACTCTCAGCAGGTATGCCCTCTGTCTCTTCTCTGGTAGCCCTCCTGTCAATCTCATGGCACGGTGGTTGTGTGAAGGGTCTTTGTAAGGATGGGATTGGGAACATTGCAGCAGGATAAGGGTTTTCAACGTATGTAAG
Organism: Trichechus manatus latirostris; assembly: GCF_000243295.1. Taxonomy (NCBI): domain Eukaryota; kingdom Metazoa; phylum Chordata; class Mammalia; order Sirenia; family Trichechidae; genus Trichechus; species Trichechus manatus. The sequence goes on along the minus strand of NW_004445966.1, from coordinate 4,339 downwards.
AATTTTTGAAAATATACTTCTTTAATCTGAACCTGGGATATTTCATTCATCACCATATCCCATGATGCTGTTGGGCAGATGAAATGCATCATATCTCCTGAAATTGTATAAAATTAGAACACTAGAAAACCTCACCTTTCTGATCTGGAAGTATGAATTATTTTAATTGCCTCAACTGATTACTTCTAGCCTTGTTTTTTCTCCCCTTAGCCATTCTAGGATTTTCTAATTCCTTTTTTCTAATAAGTGAAATTAGAATGAGTGGGAGGAAAAAAAAAAAAAGTGACCTCAAGCAATGATCCTGAGAGGATACAAATCCGTTGTGACTAAATTCTTATCAAGTTTGTTTTTAAAGTGTGTATATGTATTTCCTGCTGCTTCTCTCTTTTACGTTCTGTTTATTCACAGTAGCACTACTTACCATATTGTCTAGGTAGACATATAGGGGCAATATGATTAGAGAAATCAGTCATTAAAACCATTTGTCAGCAACTTTATAAAACAGTAGATGGTTGGAGACTTCGAATTCAGTTGAATTTGAGTCCTAAGATTTTGTGTTTATCTCTGAATTTTAGTTATCTAAGACATCATCTACCCTATTTCTTAAGCAGCTTTGATCTTGTTGAAGAGAAAATTCAGGACCAGTTAATTTTTCGTATGACCCATGCATGAATAACTACTTTATAATTAAATGTTTTCTCTATTAGGGATTCTATAATACAT
>NW_004445966.1:0-800 GCF_000243295.1 Trichechus manatus latirostris | reverse complement strand
AAGGTAACTACAGGTCAGCTCCCAAACTTACTGCTCTTATTTGCATTTGCATCTTTGTTTTGGCCCCTAGGCATTTCCAGTACATTCTTGTGAGCACCTAGCTCCAGTGTTCTGTCCATACAGGGCTTTATTTATTTTCTTTGTCTTATTTCTGCACCAGTGTAGGCCTCCCTGACCCTCCCACCCTTTGGCATGACCTTCAACGGCATTTATTCTAGATGCTGGGTATGCAACTCTGAACAAAACAGAGAAATCCCATGTTTTCATGGAGCTCATCTTTTTAAAGGGGAAAGAAAAATAATGAATACACACACCTACCCCCCAACCCGTCCCAAATATGTATCAATCAGTTGGTGATAAATATTATGAAGAAAAGCAAGCAGGGGTGCTATTTCACATAGGGTGGTCAGGTAAGGCCTTTCTGGGAGAGTATTGGAACGAGTAATGTCAAAGACTGTAAGTATTAATGTATGCATTCATAAAAGGAGCATCTCATCTTGGTGTCCTAAGCAATGTTAGCTTATAAGCTGTGCTTAAGAAATTGGATATTGCAGCAGTACCTCAAATATTAGTGTAAGTTTTAAAAAGATAATGGGGAAATATACTGAGGACAATTCCTTCAGTATTGTCAGTCTTTAATGTTTCCTATTATAAATGCTGCCAGTGTTGAATAAGAAATGAATATATAAAATAACACACCAAGCCGTGCTTCTGTCTTGCATTATAAACCAAAGACGATCTGCTCCTCCTGTGTTCACTGTCTCTGTGAATGGCCCATCACCATCCATCTTGTTGCTTAT
>NW_004445965.1:3154-4734 GCF_000243295.1 Trichechus manatus latirostris | reverse complement strand
GGAACAGATGATTATGATGATGGTAAAGGGCTCCTGAGGGTGAGATTTTGCATTGCCTTCTCTCAAGATATTAAGAAACCTCAATAAGTCATTAAGTTTTCTTACATTCCGCAAGTCTGCATTACCATGAACTATAAGAGGGAACCCACTAGTAATAACACAAGATGAACCACGATCTTTCTATCACTCCAAGTATGATGAAATACCTTCTTCTTCTTCTTTTTTTTTTTTTCCTGGACCTCTTTTACAGAAAAGTTTGGAAAGATCAAAGAGGATGAGAATTCTGACAACTGGTATAATTAATTTTGTGAACCGGTCAAGTTGGTTTACAACAAGTCATTGGTTACTTATAACTTTTTATTGCTCTTCTCAAAACAATAACAACTAGTGTGCTGAAAAAAAATAAAAGCTGAATTTCAAGAAATAAGTAAAGGTAAGTCTCCAAGTTGAAAAGCATTCCCTGAGATTTTGCACATCAGTCAATTGTATATACTCTTGTGAACATATGACTTTAATTTTTTTAAGTCATGTTTTTTATGGTTCTCCAAAGATCAGATCCATTCAAGGCAAATCCAACATCAGTCATATTATTAACAACTTCTGTAATTTTGAAGGAGCAATATTAATCATGTGCTTTGGTTTTAATAAATGCAGCTTGTGGTTGAAAGTTGGTTTTAGAAGGGAAAACATATTCTGAATCATTGACTGAATGAAAATGAGAAGCAAAAGTCAATTGAAGTTTGGTGAACTCAAGTAATTAAGGCCCAGATGCTCTGCTTCATCCTGGGCCTGCACGCTGTCAAACAGCCCAGATTGTCAACACTTGTTTACAGCAGCCCTGATCAGAGAGGTGTATAACCCCAGGTTCTTAATACCTGCAATTGCCAATCATTACACCCAGAAACTCAACACCAGTGACCCTTGTGAAGCAGAATTAGCTTTGACAGATTTGATAGTGGTGAAATATTCCAGGGTAAGCCACAATCACTAAGATGAACATTCATTTCCCTAACCTCAATAATACTGTGGAACATAGAAGCAGCACCTTTCTCTGAATTTTCCTTTACTGGTGGAGTGAAAAGGGACTTGGAGGCCATGTTCAGATTCAGAAACAGAACTTACTTTTAGCCATTCCAATATTATATACACTAACTAATACATTTCCTTCAAAAGGCACCTCAGTGTGTTACGGTAGAGTACAGGTTTTGTAATAAGATGAAACGAATTCAAGTCCTTTTTCCATTTGTTTGATCTTGTGATCTATGCAGACCACTTAACTTTCTGAGTGTCAGGTGCCACAGCATACCTTTTTTTCTTTAAAAGGAAGTTAAAGGTTTTAAAGAATGATGTTCAATATCAAAAATTTTGAGCTCTTTCTCAAAAGAGATTGTGTTCTAATAGCTTTAGATGCATTAACAAATTAATCCTCAAAATAATCTTATGAGGTAGGTACTATTATTATCCACACTTACCAAGGCTTAGACAAGTTAAATAAATTGTGTAAGGTCTTATAATAGTATCTTAGTCGTCTAGTGCTGCTCTAACAGAAATACCACAAGTGGATGGATTTAGCAAAGAGA
>NW_004445965.1:0-1065 GCF_000243295.1 Trichechus manatus latirostris | reverse complement strand
CTGCAAACACTCTATTTAAAATGCCACCGCATGCCATGTTTTCTCTTCATTTTCCTCCTAGAACTTACAACTTACCCATTTCTTTTTCATCCTATGTGTGTAAGTTCTGTGACCCTTGTCTTCCTTATTCACAAAGTATGTATTCACAAAGGATAGAATACATATTTTGTGCAACCACGGTACTTGCTTACACAAAGTATATATGTATATATATATGATATGTATATGTATGTGTACGTTTATATTTGCATTTATATTTATGTCTTTGTCTTGTTTTCAAAACTATGGTCTTATTATGTATGTATACTTTTCTCCATCTTGACTTTCTCTCTTAACTGTAACTTAAATTTTTCTAAATCACCTATTTTACATTTAATTTGTTCTTCTTAATGGTTGCAAATAATCCATGGAATGATTGTACCAAAATTTATTCCACTCTACCTTCTCTTTTTTTCTAGTTTTTTTTGACACTATAAAAACATTCTGAAAACACAAACATGTATACCAATGTTTACTGTCACACGATTTGCAATAGTCAAAAGATGGAAACAACCTAAATACCCATCAAAAAATGAATGGATAAACAAAATGTGGTATTTATATACAACAGAATATTACTCAACCATAAAGAGATATGAAGTCCTGATGCATCCTGGATGAATCTTGAAAATATTATGTCGAGTGAAATAAATCAGTAAAAAAGGACAATTTTTTTCTGTACTTTAGATGGAGGTTTACAGAATAAATTAGCTTCTCACTGAACAGTTAGTAGACCTATTGTTCTGTGACATCAGTTACTAACCCCACAACATGTCAACACTCTCCCTTCTTGACGTCAGGTTCCCTATTATCAGCTTTCCTGTCCCCTCCTGCCTTCTAGTCCTTGCCGCGGGGCTGGTGTGCCCCTTTGGTCTTTTGTTTCAGGGGCCTATCTAATCTTTAGTTGAAGGGTGAACCTCAGGAGTGACTTCATTACTGAGTTAAAAGGATATCTGGGGGCCATACTCTCAGGGTTTCTCCAGTCTCTGTTAAGTCAGTAAGTCTGGTCTTTTTTTTTTTTTTTTT
>NW_004445964.1:2784-4726 GCF_000243295.1 Trichechus manatus latirostris | reverse complement strand
GCAGACTGCCAGGTCTTTCCTCCTGGGTGTGGCTGGTGGGTTCGAACCACAGACCTTTTGGTTAGCAGCTTAGTACTTAACCACTGCTTCACCAGGGCTCCTTATAAGAAATGTTAAAAGGTTTAATTAAAGTTTATAAGATGACACACCTGTAGGTTGAGCCTTACCCACTCCCCCAGCTAGGAAGATACAGCAGTCCTGGGTGGGAAGGAGTTAGCTGGTCCACCAGGTCCCCGGGGTCTGGGATGAGTTATCTCCTGGACACAAGAGGAGTCAGGTGTATGGCCTCTACCTAATCTTTGTGGCCCCTCCAACTAACCAGCCACTGCCCTGGTTCCTGGTATTCTGACTTCCTCCCCTTGGAACCTGGGCGAAGCACACTTAGATGATGCAGTCCTGGCTCCCTTAGCCATTTTCTGTGAAACCTTTCTTCCTGGGAGGAACCTGTCCTTGTCTGGGCCCTGCTGCAAGCTGCACAGAGCTCCTTGAACTCTGCCCCCTGCCTGATGAGGATCACTGCTCCTTGCAGGTTGCCTGTCCCTTCCTTTCTTCTCGTCTTTGCCGCAAAGTTCTTTATGGAACTTTACTGAATCAGACTGTCACATCTTTCTCCCGCAGAGTGGCCGATAGGTTCCAACTGCTGACCTTTTGGATAGCAGCCAAGTTCTTAACCACTGCTGCACCAGTGTTAGCGAACGCAATGGGTTCCCTTCTTGTACTCTTGTTAAGAATAAGTAAGAGTCAAGCGGATTTAAAGCAAGTCATAGTTTATTACTCATGGCGAGTAAGGGGGGATCCTCCCCAAAAGCACTCTCTCCCTGAACAAAGGGCTGGGCGGGGGGAAGTTTTGTACTACGTGGGAAAGGGGAAGTCATACATATCCATACATATAAATAACTTCATACATATTCAAAAAGGGGTCAGGGTAGGATTTGGCGTGGAACTGGCTGACGGACTTCTCGCTTCTGAAATGGGCTCAGTCACCACCTGATGACGTATGTCTGGAGATTTTGGTTCCTAGGCAATACTTATGGGATGAGGCCATCTGACGGTCAACCTGGCCTCTTACTTCACATGCTACAAACAGATTAGGAGGAAGCAAACAACATTTGTACCGTTCTTCTTCTACAAAAAATTTTCATCTGACATAACTTGTCATTTCAGGCCTTTTCTGTCCCTAGCTCGTCTCAGGGCACCTTAATCTGACTAAACTAGGCCCCAAATGGAGCTGCTTGTGCTGAGCCCTACTTCAGCAAACCGAAATCTAAGTTTCTATTTCATGTAAATGCCTGACCTTTCCAGGAGCCAAAATTCAAGTCAACCAATTGACTCTCCTGGAAATGGAAATCCAATCTAGCCAATCAGGTTTTGACTGATCAGTGTAACCTGACTCAAAATTTCCCCTTAATCCCAAATAAGGAAGGAAAATTCTCCCCAGTCAATCCAAAAATTGCCCAGTCTGTCTTCCTCGGTCCTGTTTGTCAGCTGTTACAAAAGCCTTTCCGATTGTATTGCACTTTGGAATTCTTATCTTTCAGACCAGACGTTCCCCGGTCTGTGAACTACAAATTTAATATTGTACACACTCTATCTTTAATATAGCCTTAGAGTGGACGCCCCTGGACTCCACTGGCCCACACTGGACACCAGCCCCTTAAGATTCTGGTTTGAATTATCTGCTCTTTCCTGAGATTAGGAGATCCCTTTAGGGTAGGGGAAACCCTGGTGGCTAGTGGTTAAGAGTTTAACTGCTAACCAAAATGTCGGCAATTCGAATCCACCAGCCACTCCTTGGAAACCCTATGGGGCAGTTCTACTCCGTCCTATAGGGTCGCTATGAGTCGGAACGGACTCGATGGCAACGGGGAGGAGGGAGGATGCCATACAATATTTCAAATCAGAAATTAGGACAAGGAGTAAAGAATTAGACAATCTTGCAGAA
>NW_004445964.1:0-904 GCF_000243295.1 Trichechus manatus latirostris | reverse complement strand
TTAAGATGTGTTTATGTCAAATCAGTCTCAACAGTGAATAACATGAATTGGTGACTTGCTTGTGGAAGCCTGAGCCAGAAGAACAGGAACTACATAAAACCAGCACTTACAAAACTGAGTAATTCACAAGCAGCACTTGCTTTTCTGGGTTGTTTGTGTGTCAGGGACCTGGATGGTTTGATAAAGAGAGAAGGAAGTCAGTATATGCAGCGTCAGGCTGAGGGGCTAAGGGGCCCTTCAAGTATATCTGCAGGGTGGTGATGGCTTTAAATGATGTTTGTCCCCAGATCTCAGCTCTCACCCTCAAGCTGACATCCCTTGCAAGCCTCCGTTTGAGATAATCTTTTTTACAAGTTATTGTTGCAAATATACACAGCAAAACATACAGCAGCAGTTCAACAATTTCTACATGCATAGTTCAGTGACATTGGTTACATTCTTCACGCTGTGCAACCATTCTCATCCTCCTTTGATGAGTTGTTCCTCCCCAATTAACATAAGCTCACTGCCCGCTAAGCTTACTATCTGACCTTTCCAGTTGGTGTTATCAATTTGATTCCCTATAGACAATCCTTTAAAAGAGTGAAATGCTCAAGGCAAACATACTTTACTAATTAAGTTAACCTATTATTTGGTTTGATGAAGACGTCAGGGGATATTTTTGGTTTAAGTTTTAAAGATGATCTCAGGGCAATAGTTTTGGGGGTTCCTCCAGCCTCAGTGGCTCCAGAAAGTCTAGACTCCATGAGAATTTGAATTTGAAATTCTGTTCTGAACTTTCCCCCTTTTGATCAAGATTCTGCTAAAAGTTTATTGATCAAAATGTTCAGTAATGGTAGCTGGGCACCATCCAGTTCTTAGAGTCTCATGGCAAGGAAGGCAGGTGTTCATAAAGGCAGTAGCC
>NW_004445963.1:0-4753 GCF_000243295.1 Trichechus manatus latirostris | reverse complement strand
CACTTCTCTCTTTTATATCTCAAGAGATTGCCTCAGGACACAATCCAATCTTGTAGATTGAGTCCTGCCTTACAAACACAACTGCCGCCCATCCTGTCTCATTAACATCATAAAGGCAAGATTTACAACATATAGGAAAATCACACAATACCGGGAATCATGGCCCAGCCAAATTGATACACACATTTTTTGGAGGGACATAATTCAATCCATGACACTTGTGGAACAAATGTTATTATTATTATTTCCATTTAACAAATTTGAGACTCGAGGCTCAAACAGGTTGTGCAGGAGGGCGCATAGATGGTGTACATAGCACACAGCAGATAGCTAGAGGGTGGGGGCCTCGAGAACTTAAGTAGGTCTCCTGATTCCAAGTTCAGATACTTTCCTCTTGTTTGTATAGCTTTTTTTTTTTTTTTTCTATTACGTGTTCTTTCTGACCATGAAATCCTAGCACTTTTTTTTAGCATTGGTTGCATTTGTTTGGTCCAAATGGCCTGTATTTGCCCTATTACTGTACACAGTCATACAGACAAGCCCCAGGAAGCCTTATAAAAGCAACTTTCAGCTTTGAGTCATCTTTGGGGCAATAGTTGTTAGCAAGCAATTTTATACACTAATATTTGTATTTAAGGTACAAAATGAAAACATTTACTTAGTCTTCCATCGTAGCAGATGTTTCTATGATATTGACGTTGGCGGCTCTACTAGCTTACAAGCTATTGTTTTCATTAATAATGACATTTTCTTGTTTTATAAACAACCGTAAGTGACAGACAAGAGAGAGATTAAAACAATCTGTTTGTTTTCATTTTCTCAAGTACTTTTTTCTTCCTTAATTTTTTTTGTTTTTTCAAGTGAAGGGAACTACAACGTTGTTAAACAAATTCAGTCTTAGCAGTAGTTGAAACTAGAAAAGATTTCCCCAGGCATACCCTGACTGCTTCCTGGGTTTTAAGACAATTTGATTAAATGAGGATACTTATACAACCCTTTCCTTTAGGATATTAGAACACTAGAAGCACATCGTGAGGTTATCTGTCCTTAAAAACACACTGATTTGGTTCCTTTTGAGTAAGAGTTCAACTCTACTGATGCTGTCTCTTACCGAAATGTGAGATGGGGGATCAGGTCGTGTAATACAGAAGAAAGAAAGCTAGACAGGAGGTAAGTGGGAAGGAACCCTAGTGGTTAAGCCCTTGGCTGCTAACAGAAGGGTCAACGGTTCAAACCCACTAGCAGCTCTGCAAGAGAAAAGGCCTGGTGATCATCTGCTTCTGTAAAGATTTCAGCCTAGGAAACCTTATGGGGCAGTTCTACTCTGTTATATGTAGGGTGGCTATGAGAATTGACTCGACAGCAATGGGTTATGGGTCTCAATCAATAATTTACTGTGAGCTCCTGGCCAAGACACAGTCTCTCTGGACTTCAAGACTTTATCAATGTAGTGAGTGCAAAACGACCTCAGCAACATATTCACGAAGACACTGGGAAAGAAAATGAGAAAACAACCTTCCTTTGCATCCAGTGCAGAAGCTTAGTGTGTGTTCCTAAATAAGGGAAAATGAAGGAACTAGTGACATTAATTATATTAGATTTTTCAATGTACTCTGATTTTTTTTCTTTTTAAAATAGCAGACTAAATTTTCCAGGTCTGTTTGACTCAGGCTATGATAAAAATTCAGTGACAACTTTTAAACTACTGTGGCTGAGAGTGGGCCAGGCTGAAGAGGAGAAAGATGGGAACACATGACAGATTATTGGGTCCTAGTGATGTGAGCCCTGGTGGGACAATGGTGAAGCACTCGGCCGCTAACCAAAAAGTCTGCAGTTCGAATTTACCAGCAGCTCCACAGGAGAAAAGACCTGGCTATCTGCTCTTGTAAAAATTTAAGCCTATGAAACCCTATGGGGCAGTTTTACTCTATCATATAGGGTCACTATGAGTCAGAGTCGACTCTACAGCACAAAACAAGTGATGTGAAGAAGTCCCTGCTAACCTTTCAGTTAACAGCTGAGTGCATTAACTGTTTGCACCACTAAGGGATGCCAAGATGTATCCATGTCCCCCACTGGCCTGCCATGTATTTCAGAAAGCCTAGCCACTCCTTTGAATGAAAGTTTTGTTCTCAAAAAACAATAACAGAAAAAGATTACGATATTCACCAAAAAATGATTAATTAGGTTCTCAATCCTGTAACGTGGATTAGTAACATGGATTATAATCACAGAATGTACTTAGAGCTGGAAGGGACCATAGAAATCAATCAATGTGCTCTTTAGTTTTACGTAGAAGAAATGCAATCCCAGGAAGGTAAGGTGACCTTCTCCAAGGGAAAATGGCCTAAGCTGGAACTCACATTCAGGATTTCAGACTCCAGGTCCAATGCTTCTTCTCCCAACCACACTGCTGTGTTTGTCAGGTGACATCTTCCAATCCCTTATAGAAGTGAAGTCTAAACATATCAGATGACCTCACTGGGTACTATGTAGACTATGATGGTTAATTTTACGGGTCAACTTGGTTAGGTACTGGTGCCGAGCATTTGGTCAAACACTAATGTAAATGTTGCTCTGAGGTGATGGACATTTACATAAAGGAGATTACCCTCCATAAGGTGGGTGGACCTCGTCCAATCTGTTGAAGAGCTAAAAGCAAAAAAAACTTTTCAAAGAGGAAGGAATTCTGCTTCAAGACTGTAACTGGAGTTTCCTGCCTGCTGGCCTGCCCTACAAGTTTCAGACTTGCCAGCCTCTACAACTCTACAATCACATGGGCCAATTCCTTAAAATAAATCAGGCAGGCAGGCAGATAGCTAGATGGATGGCTAGATATAGATAGATGGCTACGTGGCTAGGTAGGTAGATGGCTAGGTAGGTAGGTAGATGGATAGGTAGGTAGGTAGGTAGATGCGTAGATAGAGATAGGGAGAGTGTGTGTATGAGAGAGATCTCTTGTTGTTCTGTTTCTCTGGAGAACACTGACTAATATAGTCACTTACATAAAATGAAGCAGCCATGTTGCCCATTGTGCACAGTGATTTATTCAAGAAAATACCAATTTGACAACCAAAAAACTTTTAAAGGAAATTTAAATCTTCATTGAAATATTTCAATAAACATTGAAGAGGGGCATTCCACTGAAACGGGACCAATGGGTCCGAACAAGCCAAACTCTCAGATGCTGTTTTTGAAAGGAAGAAAGAACTTGCTTTGCAGGCTAGCAAGTGGGAACTCAGAGATATTGACCTCAGATTGAGTTCCCCGATTGGGAGCGGCAATTACATTTTACAGGTTTCTTGATTTGGCGCCTCGAATTAACGGTACAGGCAATCTTTATTATACTACGCAGACGCAAGGGAAGTGCTTAAGGAACAGAGGTCTGTGAAACCGGAAGATTTGTACGGGGGTTTGGTTTGACCCTTCCAATGGATTTCTGTCACTGGGCATGCGTTGCAGCTGGGGATTCCTCTGGGTCACTGGCCGGTCCCTTTCATCAGTTCTGCGCATGCTTAACTACTTGGGGATGGTTTGAGCTGGTTTTCGCCTGGGCTTTCCAGAAGGTCTGAAAAACTAATTTAAGGAAGTGAGTGACGTAGCAAGGGAGGTGACTGGGCTGTGGCCTGATGATTTAATGGAGTACTACTTTATCAGGTGTCTCAACGCCTGGGGTTTCCTATCACCACTAATAAAACCCAGTGAACTTTCTTTTTCCCCTTGTAAGTTTTACGCATAGGTGCGTCCAATCTCTTCTCCCTTCTTTTCAAATACTACTAAACTCTCCCCCAATTCCAGCCCACACTATTTGCTTCACTTTCCCTTTCTCCTCTCTCTTTGGAGTCTGTTCGTTTTTCAGAGGCTCTCCCTCCTTTTCCAATGTAAGCCAATTGCCCTTCTTGGCTTCTGCAGCTCTACTTCATTCTGCATAACAGAGGTTTGGGAATCGAATGGGAAAAATAAAATTTTTCTCCTTGGTGGGTGGAAATGGGAGAGGAACTGTACATAGGCTACAATGTACGCACCAAGGGGGCAGGAATTTGCTTCGTTGATATTGCTATATACTGATTGCCTAGTATATTGTATTTATTATATGCATGAATACGTGTTAAGTTAATGCTAGGATTTTTGCTCTGTCACACATGTAATGAATCCTACATGCCTCCAAAGCCACAGGAGGCACAAAAGAACAAAACTGTCCATTTTAAAGCTAGTCACATGGATATCACTGTGGTAAGGTGACTGGAGTTAAGGAGGGTTTTCTTTTGTTTTTTGACTAAGGCAGGGTTTGTGTGTGTGTATGGTAAATATATAAGTAACAAAATTGAAGTTTCAGAAATCTTAAGTGTGCAAGTCAGTGACATTTATTATGTTCTTCATGTTGTTCAACCATCACCTTTAACTGTTCCCAAATTTTTCCATCACTCTTAACAGAAACTTGGTGTCCCAAGAAGGGGATCTTATAATCTAACAAGTCATGTTGCGCCAAAGAGCTTTGATCCTATTGATTCCAAGTAATAAAGCAAAATTAAGAGCGAAGGATCATATTTTCACTCATGAGATTGTCCTGATAAAAGGTGGGCACTAGGTGGCAGGCCAGCCACTGGGTCTCTCGCTCTCTCTCTCTCTCTCTCTCTCTCTTTTTTCCTTTATTGGATATAAGAAGAAAGAGGTGTTCCCGTGACTGTAATTTGCTCTAGCAGATTAATAAATGCAGTTATCAAAGGAAGAACTCGAGGTACAGACTATAATT
>NW_004445962.1:6293-8035 GCF_000243295.1 Trichechus manatus latirostris | reverse complement strand
ATTGCACTCACAATCCATGGTCAGGAATTGGGGTTGGGCTCAGTTGGGAGATTCTTCTGTTCCATCTGTCATCTACTAGGATCACTCTGATAATTAGCTGGTGACTAGGCTTCTCTGGAGGGTTCACTCACATGTCTGGGGCCTTGGTAGGGATGGCAGGGAGTCTGACTCAGCTGAACCACTCACCCTTTCTATGTAGTCGCAAGCCTCTCCACCTGGTCTCTCCAGGAGGGTAGCTGGACTTATTACATTTAGGTTCAGGGCATTGCAAACTGCCAGACTTTTAAGATCTGAGCCAGGAAACTGGCACAATGTCACTTCCTCCATGTTCTTTTAGATACTTACAGTATCTATTGGTAGTACTAGTACTATCTATTAGAGACTACTTAGATTCATGGATAGGGGACTTAGATTTTACCCCTCGTGGAGTGTCAAAGAATTTTCAGCCATCTTTAATCTGCCACAGTATGTGGTGGATTATGTGGATTGAGTAATAGTTAGGAGCTTAAGATGTAAAGACAGAGAGTATTTTGGTTTTACCACTTATTACCTGAATATCAGGCACACTCCTTATTCTAATCCTAAATCTGTTTCCTTGTCTAAAAAATGGGCTAAAAATTGTTAATATCTTATAATGCTAAAAGAATATCCTTCTGCTTCTTATTCTTGAATTTTATTACAAAAGCCTTGAAACACATCAGACTCCAGAAAAGAGAGAACAGGTAAAACAAACAAAAACTCACGATATAATTAAGCGTATTGAGACTTCATTGCATTCTTCATAGCAGGCTAATTATTTTATGCATGTTCCTTCATTTAATTTTCATAACTACTCTGAAAGGTACAAGTTGTCTCCATTTTTAGAAACGAGAAACCTCTGAGGCCCTGAGATGTTAAAGCAAGTCTAACGTCACACAGCTAGCAAGTGTAGAGCCAGAATTGTTCCAACCAGAAATGGTTGGCTGACTCCAGTCTCTATTTTTGCAGCAACTATCTGTCCCTAAGACTTACTTTTTCTGCTACAGATAATTAAGGGTTTTGAGGGCTATTACCTCTATAAGCTATCACCGATAGCAAATTGTCTGAGCTGGTCAGAGAAGGTATTAAGATAAAAGTAGAAGCGTGTTTCCCTAATTTTTCAACATATCATAAAAATTTTTTTTTAATGCTGCACATTTATCTTCATGATTAGTTTTGTCTTATCTTAAATCAGTGACTCCTAATTTTTTTAAAGAATTTTGATAGCCTATTATTTCATAGGAGCCCTGGTGGCTCAATGGTTTAACAGCTTGGCTGCTAACCAAATGGTTGGCAGTTCGAATCCACCAGCTGCTCCTTGGAAACCCACAGGCAAGAGAGCCTGGAAGAAGACAGAGTTTTACAAAGGTTGGAAAGGAAACTATTGCTGGTACTTGGACACAGAATGGTTATTTTCACCATGTAGTTATGGCAAGTAATACTGTTTTTTAAATTTACATTAGCAATATAAATGTTGTTTTTCAGTAAATTTAAGTGAAAATCTGAGTTGATTTAAAGAAAACTATTACATAAGTAATAGTAAGGTGGTGGATGCCTATGACAGATTCGGAATTGTGAACTACTGAAATTTGGGAAATACTGGTGCAGTGGATAGAGATATCTATTATATATGGGATCCTGGAGTAGATATAATGATACAGCTATAGACAGATATATAGAAATATCCTATTTATCAACAGAGTTGTGTTTAGCTCTGACAAACA
>NW_004445962.1:4262-6193 GCF_000243295.1 Trichechus manatus latirostris | reverse complement strand
TATAATGATTACATATAATGAGGAGGTAGGAAGAATCTATCAAATGTAGTTTTTTATAGCCCAAAGAATTGCTAAATGGCTCAGTTCTTATGTAATTGTAGACAGTAAAAATGTTTTGTGATAATGTGTAATCTTAATTTGGAAAACAGTGAATTACTTTTTAATATAATCACAGAGATGATAAGAAAAGAATAAATTTTATTTTCTAAGGATTTTTCCAATATTAGCATAAATTATTAAGCATAATTTTTCTTAAGGTAGAATGTTATAAAAATTAATTAAATAGACACATACATCCCTGACTCATTACAAAAGTCATTTTAATATGTCTGGGGATGTTCATTTTTCTTCAGACTTCCCAAATTGCAGTGTTCTTGGGTGATGTAAACAGTTGACATGCTCAGCTGCTAACCAAAAGCATGGAGGTTTGAGGCTACCCAGAGGTGCCTTGGAAGAAAGGCCTGGTGATCTACTTCTAAAAAGTCAGCCATTGAAAATCCTATGGAGTACACAGTTCTACTCAGACACACATGGGGTCACCATGAGTATATATGTAGTATATATGTAGCTTATATCTTCTCACTCACTACTTATATACTGCATTGACTACAGCTGAAATGAAGTCCTTGCATCCACTGGAATCACAGGGAGGATGTTTTGGCTTAAGCAAGATCCCGTGCTTTATTTTGGCTATTTTGGATTGTGACTCATGTCTTCTTGTTCCTTAAAATTATTTTCTCAGGGTTAGATTTATTGCAAGCTTTGCTTGTGTGAGCTAAGTGATAGTCTTCTTTTTCAGTTCCTGTGGAGGACAATGTTTAATCATGCAGAAAAGTTTAAATCTCACAGATATACAGTTCCATCAAGGAACAATTCCAGAAATACAGTTCCAGTGAGGATGAGAAAATTGTAGTCAAGTGGAAACAGCAAGCTCTCTGAAGTCAGCCAGGTCTGGGTTTTGATCCAGATTCCACTTTGTACACAAATGTATGTCCAAGGGCAAGTCAATTCCCCTCCCTGAGCATATTTTCTTACCTGTAAAATAGGAAGCTACTACATTACTACGTATAAACACTCGTAGAGCACTTGGAAGACTCCCTAGTTTATAGTAAAGGCTCAACATATGTTGCCTATTATTAGGGCTATAATTATGATTATGATTATTGTAACCTGGTAAAGTCATTGAGACAATATTGTGGTACAATGCATACAAAGCAACTAGCACAGTACCTCTTTGCAGAGCAGGCACTCAATAAATGATAGCCATTGATATTATTATCAACAGCAAATTTAAACCAGTATCCAGTTGCTGCTGAGTTGACTCTGACTCATGGTGACCCCATGTATGTCAGAGAAGGACTGTGCTCCACAGGGTTTTCAGTGGCTGATTGAAAGTAGATCACCAAGCCTTTCTTCCAAGGCACTTCTGGGTAGACTTGAAGCTCCACCTTTCAGTTAGCGGTCAAGTGCATGAACTGTTTGCACCACTCGGGGACTCCATAGCAAATTCACTTCTTGTTTAAGAGACACTTTAGGTCCCTGGGTGGCACAAGTGATTTTGTGATCTATTGCTAACCTAACCGTTGGGGTTTGAACTTACCCAGCAGCACCATGGAAGTAAGGCTTTACGAACTGCTTCGGTAAATGTTGCTGCTGTTGTTAGGTGCTGTCAGTTGGTTCTGACTCATGGCAACCTCATGTACAATAGAACGAAACACTGCTTGGTTCTGCGCCATCCTCACCATCGTTGTTATGCTTGAGCCCGTTGTTGCAGCCACTGTGTCAATGGGTAAATATTACAGCCAAGAAAACCCTATGGAGCACAGTTCTAGTCTGTAATATGTAGGGTCACCATGAGTTGGAATTGACTTGATGGCAACAGGTTACTCAGGATTCTGCTGAGTGTGTGAGGGAAGAGCTAGAAGGGGTAA
>NW_004445962.1:1866-3907 GCF_000243295.1 Trichechus manatus latirostris | reverse complement strand
ATAAAAGACAGAATATTAGAATACTAGAGGAACAGGGCCCCACCGACCTGAGTTGTGATGGTCTCCTGGTCATAGTATTAGCTTTGGAGACTGAACCTCTGTTCCGTTCTTGGTGCTTAGAGGCAGTAGAATTGTGGACTTTAATGCTTAAAAAGACTGCCTCATTTCTTAGAAGAGGAAATTGTGGATCAGAGAAGCTAACTGATTTGCTCAAAGTCACAGAGTGAAGTAGTAGCAGTCAGGACTAGGATTGACTCCTGTTAGCCCAATGCTTTATTGATTCTTACTTGACAAATAAGAGCAATACTTCCTGCCTTGTTGGACTCACAGGGTTACTTCGTCTGTGGAGGAAAGGAATTTAATGACTACTTTTAGAGAAAAAAACTCTAAATTGTAATCTCCTGAACCCAATCACATTTGGGCTACAATCTCTGCAATACTGGTTGCTGGGTGATGAAACCTCCTAAATATCTCCCTATCCCAGAATGTTTCTACAATCACCATTTATATTTCACAAATATTAGCTGAGTGCCCACTCACTTATTGATCTATTACCTGTTCATGCATTGATTGATACATTTAATAAATGTTTATTGAGCATCTAGTATATGTCAGCATCATGATAAGCACTAGGTGTGTTCCAATGAATCAGACTTGGTCACTGCCCTCAAGGAGCTCAGTCATGAAATGATATCCATGTAATGAAGTGCCACAGGCTCTGTAATAGAGGAATGTGCTGGGTGCAGATGGGTCCCAGAGCAGGGAAGACTGGTTTTACCCAGGGAACTTCTCCATGTGATTGAGGCGCAATGAAGTCAATGGTCTCACCCACCTATGACTCATATACCACATCATCTCTAATAGAACTTCCAAAGGTCCTTCACATAGAGACAACTGAGCGTGAGAGAGCCAGACTAACAGGAAGGCATGCAATAGAACCACCGGCTGTCCTGTGCAGTGTAGGGTTAGCAGCGTCCCTGAACTCTACCCATTAGATGCCACTAGTACCCTCCCAGTTGTGACAACCAAAAATGTCTCCAGACATTGCCCAATGTCCCCTGGAGGGCAAAATCACTCCTGGTTGAGAACTACTGGCTGGCTGATGTTAGTCAACTCCCAGATTCATGAGCAAAATAAATTATTGACATTGTTTTAAACCACTATTTGAGGTGATTTGTTATGTAGAAATAGATATCCAGAGGGATGAAGGGAAACTAGGATGCAGAATATCTTTTTCATCTATTTCACCAAACCCAAAAAAACCAAACCCATTGCTGTCAAGTTGATTCTAACTCATAGCGACCTTATAGGACAGAGTAGAACTGCCCCATAGAGTTTCCGAGGAGTGCCTGGTGGATTCAAACTCCTGACCTTTTGGTTAGCAGCTGTAGCTCTTAACCACTACACCACCAGGGTTTGCATCTATTTCACAAGTTTATTTAAATAGTCTGCTTCTACCACCCCCGGATTTTTTATAGTGGTCTATCTTCTACATCCACCATCCATCTGTTAGTTTGCCATACTGTGGTGGCTTACGTATTACTATGATGCTGGAAGCTATGCCACCAGTATTTCAAATACCAGCAGGGTCACCCATGGTGGACAGGTTTCAGCGTAGCTTCCAGGCTATGAAAAACTAAGAAGAAAGGCCTGGCAATCTACCTCCAAAAATCAGCCAATGAAAATCCTACGGATCACAACAGAATATTGTCCAATATAGTTCTGGAAGATGAGCCCCTTAGGTTGGAAGGCACTCAATACACAGTGGCCACAACAATGGACTCGAGCATACCAATGATCATGAAGATTGCATAGGAGCGGGCAGTGTTTCATTCTATTGTGCACTGGGTCGACTTGAGTTGGAGCTGACTCCATGACAATTAACAACACAAGAACAAACTTCTACTTCTGGTATTTAGATAGGAATTTATTTATCATTTATCACTTATCATTTATTGATCATTTATTGAAGGGTTTTAGAGGTTTTAAATAAAATGCATGTACCATATAAACGACCACTTTATAAAATGTATGCAAAGAA
>NW_004445962.1:0-1766 GCF_000243295.1 Trichechus manatus latirostris | reverse complement strand
ATGTTCCAGGTAGGTAAGCCTATCCCATTGGCTTTAAATAGGCAGGTCATATCCAATGATTTAGGCAGGCAGTGTGGTCTGGACTGGAATTTGGGTACTCAGTTTGTGTCCTAACTTTTCCATGAACTATTTGGGGCAGCTCCCTTAAACTTTTTGAGCCTCAGGTCCCTTAATTATATTATGGGATATTAACACCACCAGCAGCTCCTTCACAGGATATAATATGCAAGCATCTATGTGAGAATGCTTTGCAAAGTGCAGACACATGCTGCTAGTTACCGAGATTCGCAGAGGCCCATTGCGCTGCGATGAGGTCCAAGACCCCAAGCCAGGCTGCACAGGTTTGAGTCCTGGCTCTGCCACTCCCAATTCCTTGAGACTTGGGCAAGTTACTTAACCTTTCAGGGCCTCAGGCCCCCAGGCGGGGAGGGGTCTGTGCTGTCTGTGATTTCTCCTTGTTATTTTCCCTTGTGGGCTTGACAAGCAATCCATTGCTCTCTTGGTTATGAGGCCCTTGCATTGCCCTGACTTTAGGGACATCCTGTCTTTAGCAATCCTTCTGGGGAAGTCAATTATCTTGACAAACTGTTATGTTCCTATCTATGATGCACATATGAACTATTAGTTGCATCAGATATATAGCCCCTTCCTTCACCAGGGAAACCCCTTTCTCAGCTTTGCTCTGGAAAGCCAGTGTGACTTAGCCAAGGTTCTCAGGGAAACAGCCTGAGGCAAGGATTAACAGGCTGACACTTTATTTGGGAGGTGCAAACCCAGGGCAGGGAGAATGAGGAGGAAGGGAAGTGAGGTAAGGAAAAATGGGAAGCAATACATCATGAAAAATGCCCAGTCTGGCTACCACTTCTTAATGAGCTGGGGCTGGAGGCCCAGCCAATAACTCAAGTCTCTGAATCAGCTTCAAGAAGGATTCTTGAGACAATGATTTATTAGAAAGTGCTGGGAAAGGGCAGAAAAGGAGCACAAGCAAGAGTATGATATCAACTACACCTTATGGAGGGCACCTGTCTCAATCCCAGGCATGATCTGGAGAGATGTAGGCCAAACCTCCGACCTGTCCTGATCAGGTGTTGGGGAGCTGGAGTGTTAAACCTCTGCCCCATCAGGCATGGGATAAGAACTGACCCCAGGTACTTCTAGATGTCTCTGGGTGCAGGCACCACAGGCTCAGGCAGCCTGAGGGCAGCCCTCTGAAAAAGAGATGCAAGTACTGGCTGGCATGAGTGCCAGTGTGCAGGAAAATGGCAAAGGATCCAGTGGTTTATGGCAGTCACTGACACTGTCTGCTGCAGGTTATTTGGTTGATTAAGAACCCAGACCCACTATGACTATGTCTGTGCTGATGGTGCCAGATCTTGGATGGTAAATTATAAGCTCTTTCATAATACATGCTGGATATGATCTCTTTAAACCCTACGTACCAGAAGTAGTGATAAAAATGATAATGGCTGCCATATATCAAGCTCTTATGATGTGCCAGGCTCTATGAAAGCACGTGACTTATCCTTCCTTATCCTAATCCTTGCAATAGCATTATGATTTCATCTTACAGGTGAGTAAACTAAGGCATGCTGTTGTTGTTGTGTACCATCGACCTTGTCCAAGGTATCTAGTAAGTGACAGAATCAGGATTTGAACCTAGGTCTGCCTGATGTCAAAGCACGTGTGCTTTCCATTGTAGCACTTTGTCTTCCAACCAGAGGGAAAATAGAACAGAATCTAGATCAGAGATGGGCACCACAGGTTTA
>NW_004445961.1:3094-4660 GCF_000243295.1 Trichechus manatus latirostris | reverse complement strand
GGGGTGATCACATATCAAATTTCAACAGGGAAGTGATCACAACATTATACAACTGCTAAAACACTGAGAATAATGGCCTAGCCAAGTTGACATACAATCTTAACCATCACATCTACATTTGCAGTTGATAGTCAAGGCATTTCACATCATGATACAGATGAAATACTTTCTTTCTCCTCATTTGTCTTCCCTTGCCTGGCCTCACAATACTCAGCTTTCCAGAAAAACTAGATTAGAAACTATTTGCTAAAAAATGTCGGTCATTCTGACATCTTTGCCATTTTTAATACTTCCCTATACCTGGAATGGAAAATATACATAAATACGTATATATACATATATATACCAAAACCAAAAACCAAACCTGCTGTCATTGAATTGGTACTGACTCACAGTAACCCTACATGACAGAGTAGAACTGCCCCCTATGGGGTTTCCAAGGAGGGGCTGGTAGATTCAAACTGCTGACCTTTTGGTTAGCAGCCGAGCTCTTCACGGCTGCATCACATATATTCACTGAAGTGGTTGGGAAAACTCAGGAATGTCATATGTTAATTACACCCTAGGTGGGGTATTACATATATCCCGCACATATATAAATTGGATATAGAGGAAAGCCTGCGAAAGCTGGAACCTGTGTAAGGCAGAAACCTGTCAGAGAAAGAAAACTCAAATATTTTCCATGAATAGAGAATGACAGAAAAGTGATAAGACAGCACCCTGTCAAAGGCAGAAAACTGGCAAGATCTGGAAAAACCAAGGCATTCCTGTCAAGTTCCCACTCTCACAGGTTTCACTGTATATGTTACCCTACTTAGGGGACTTACAGCATAATTAACATATCGCATTCATGAATGTTCCTGACCACCTCAATGAATTTTACCTCGTTTGTATCTCATTCTCACCTTACAACTAAATTTGAAGACAGATCTTTTAGTGTTTTCAAGTCAGTTGTTAACGAAGGGCAATCACATTAAGAACATTTTTCATTTTCCGTAGAAAAAAACTGCTAAAGGCATTTTTTCTTATGTAGTTCAAAGTTTCACAAGTTAAAATAAGTTATAGTATATAACTTGTTATATGTGTATCTGTTATATGTACTCCTGAGTTTCTTTGTCATAAACTAACTTTGTACTTTATTTGTCTCCCAAGCCAAGCAGCTGAAAAGTAAATTTAAACTCAATGGTAGTAACTATGTGCAAACATTAGCTCCCAGGTGAAGGTTAGTTGCTCATTCATAAGATGTGGTGCACAGGAGAACCATAGACTCAAGGGCAAGGCCAGAAATATCAGGCCCAGCTTGGGACTTGGTGGCTGTAAATCCTAGGCAGAACAGTTTGAAGATTGTGATCTACAGGCAAGGCTAAAGCCCTATTTTGGAAGAAAGGGGAGGCACAGATGAAGTTTTAGGCAAGGCAGAACACACCAAGCCCTTCTGTCTGAAAATGACGAAGACACTCAAGGAACAAGGCTGGTTGGTCAGCTGGCTGGCTGTGGCGCAAGAAGCCTCATTCATCCCTTCACTGAACAAACACATGCTCAGAGGCTGCTCTGTGCCTGCTCTAC
>NW_004445961.1:0-2000 GCF_000243295.1 Trichechus manatus latirostris | reverse complement strand
GTGGCAAGAATGGAAGGAAAGTATGAGATTGAAGTTTTTGTAGCAATCCGGGTGAGAGACATGGTGATTTCAAAGACAAGGGTAGTGATGTGGTAGGAAAAAAGAAAAAGACAGAAAAATTTGCTGATGGACTGACTGGATTTGAGCTGTCAAAGGAAGAATGGGAAGAAAGAAAGTGCATATGGATTTGCTAGTGAAAGAATTGTGGAAGTTCTCCCACTGAGCATTAGTGATTTTGAGGGTTGCATAACCCTATACATTCAAGAAAATCATATAAAAGAAGTCTAGGTAGAGAGACAGGTTTTTTCAAGGAGATTCTGGATTATTATCCTTGATAACTCACCAAAGTGTAAGCCCTGAAGGTTGATAAGCAACAACTTGGTTGCCCTGTCAATTATTCCTGAGCTGAATGTGATAATAGTACTTCTTATGACACTTAACATAAAACATTTTGTTTTGTATTATATTAATCAATACACTTGATTTCTTTTTATTCCCACACTAAATAACCTTCAAGGACATGAGAAAGTAGTTTCTAAAATTTGCAGTGTCCTCCTTTAACAATATTTTTTACATCATCACGATTTTAATAATGAAAATTAAATATTGAGTGTAATTTTTCAAAAGTCTATGTTTGGCTCAATGGAAAATAGTTTGGGCTTCAAGATAACCAGTTTCTTTTCCTACATTTTATATCTATTGAATTTAAATATTTATTCCTCTCTTAGTCAGTTCTGTATATACATATTAATTTTAGACCCAGAATTATGCAATGATCCCCACTGGAGACTACTTTTAGCATTCTGACAGAGAATAAGTCAGGAATAGAAAAGACACAAAAGTTTGAAAAGTAGAATGAGCGTTGTGCTATGTTATACATAGTGATAAATGAAGATTTCAACTCTAGACATTTTGCATTATGATTTGTTTCAGTAGTTTCAAATAATTTAAAAAATTATGCCAAATGATATGTTATTGATGTCTTTCTCCAAAGCAGAAGGAAAATCATGGTGTTTCGGGAACCAAATATTTGGTTTTCACCATAGTTCATTCTTTCAAGTATAGTTATTATTATTCATTTTAATAAAAATGGAAATAGCCTAAGACCATTGACAGTAGAATGCCTAAACAAACCATAGTGTATTCATATAAAGATATATTATTCCGATTTAAAAAGAAACAATCTACGTATACATGCAACAGCATGGATGGATCCCATATATATTATGCTGAATGAAAAAAACTTAAAGTATATGTTGTTGTTGTTAGGTGCCATCGAGTCGGTACTGACTCATAGTGACCCTATATGCAACAGAACAAAAGACTGTCCAGTCTTGTGCCATCCTCACAAGTGTTGTTATGCTTGAGCTCATCCTTGCAGCCACTGTCAATCCATCTCCTTGAGGATCTTCCTCTTTTTCACTGACCCTCTGCTTTACCAATCATGATGTCCTTCTCCTGATAATGTGTCCAAAGTACGTGAGACAAAGTCTTGCCATCTTCACTACCAAGGAGCATTCTGGCTGTACTTCTTCCAAGACAGATTTGTTTGTTCTTCTGGCAGTCCATGATATAGCCAATATTCCTTGCCAACACCATAATTCAAAGGTGTCATTTCTTCTACAGTCTTTCTTATTCATTGCCCAGCTTTCACATGCATAAAAGTCAATTGAAAATACCATGGCTTGGTTCTGGCAAACCTTAGTCCTCAAAGTAACACATTTGCTTTTTAACACTTTAAGGAAGTCTTTTGCAGCAGATTTGTCCAATGCAATGCATCCTTTGATTTCTTGACTCCTGCTTCCATGGGAGTTGATTGTGGATTCAAGTAAAATGAAATCCTTGACAACTTCAAAGTTTTTTCCATATATCATGGTGTTGCTTATTGGTTCACTTGTGAGAATTTTTGTTTTCTTTTTGTTGAGGTGCAATCCATACAGAAGGCAGTATTCTTTGATCTTCATCAGTACATGCTTCAAATTCTCTTCACTTTCAGTACG
>NW_004445960.1:2862-4769 GCF_000243295.1 Trichechus manatus latirostris | reverse complement strand
CCAGTCCCACCCCACTATATTTACAAGTCAAATGGCCAGACACTGGGCTTCCAGGGAGCTGTTGCAAACCCAAAATGACAGGTATTTATTTTTAGGCATTTTCCCTAGTTTACACGTGTCATGGAGAAAATGTCTTTGGAAAAATATTAATTGCGTAAGATAAAGATGTAACCATACCATCATCTCAGGTTCCTTGGGTGCCTCCGGTGTCCTAGGTGCAGTGGTGGTTTCATACATGCAATCTCTCTTCACGTTCACAATATCAGGAGAGGATGTTTCATCACGTGCAGTTTCTAGGTGAGCAAAGGGAGGTTGAGAGAAGTTAACATGCCTGGGTGGCATAGCCAGGAAGTAGCAACATGGGGACCGGAAGCTAAGCTTTCTTACTCCAACTTGGATATTCTATCCCCCATCAGATTATTCTGTTACTTCTTTTTCTTCTGAAAGGGTGACTATTTAACATATGCACTCTTCCTGGCCTACAGAATATTTTATTTCTTAAAATTGTATTGCAATACAGAAATTATTTTCATTAGAAGTATTAAACACTATATAATAGTAATAGGTAACTTTGATTGTCACTGTTATCAGTCACTATATCTACACTTCTAGTCAATGTTTGCTAACCATCCAAAGCTAGTTAAAAATCTACAGTTGAAATCTAATTCATTTGTGAAAACAACTGCCTTGAAGAAGCATGGAGTCCCTGGGTGGTGGAAATGATTTAATAGGCTCAGCTGCTAACCAAAAGGTTGGAGGTTTGAGTTCACCTAGAGGCACCTTGGAAGAAAGATCTGGCAATCCACTTTTGAAAAATCAGTCATTGAAAAGCCTATGGAGCACAGTTCCGCTCTGACACACGTGGGGTTGCCATGAGTTGGAGTTGACTCGACAACTGCCCTACTCCTCAATGAGCACAAGCAGAAGGTGGAAGGCTTATGCTCACAGCTCTGCTACAAACAGCAAGGGCTCCACTTCTGAGTGGTGCTTAGGCCTTTTCTAGGAAAATTACTAGAAAAAGAACGTACAGCGGTGGCCATCATTGGCCAATCGGCCCTTTGGAACTTGGATTCCTTGGCAAATTTTCACATGACGTTAGTCCTCGGCCATCCCAGCAGCGCCTGCAGTTGAGATTCTTAAAGTGATCTCAATAAATCACCCATAGTTCATGCAGAGCTGTGTTGAATGGTTCACATTAAGCCAAAGTCTAAAGTTGTGAGTCTGAAGAGATTTGAGTAAACTGGAGACACAGTGAAACCTGTGAAAGCCGGAACTCAGTGGGATTGTCTTGTTTTTCTGGGTCTTGCAAGTTTTCTGCCTTTAACGGGGTGCAGGCTTACCACTTTTCTATCACTTGTTTTAGTGGAAAATATTCGAGTTTTCCTTCTCTGATAGGTTTTGGCCTTAGACAGGTTCAGGCTTTTGCAGGGTTTATTGTACTATAGAAATATTGTGATTAAATATTATTTGACTAGAAAATTAAACACAGCACCATCTTCCTTGAATTTCTGAAAATCAAGGATAGTTATTTTGCAGTCACAATAATTTATAATTTTTTAGGCCAGAAATATGTTTTTTCCAAGTTACATTCTGTTTGATACATCTGTTGCGGAGTAACAAACTATCTCAAAACACTCATTTGCTTAAAATAAAACTGATTTATTATTTGTCACAATTCTGCACATTGTCTAGGAAAGTCTTATGCTGGTCCCACCTATGCAGTTGCATTCAGCTGGTGGCTGGGACAGAAACATCCAAGATGGCTTTACTCTTATGCCTGGGGCCTTGGCAGAGGTGGCTAGAAGGGTGGGGACTCTTTCTATTCTCATATGATGTCTCATCGTTAAGTAGTCTTGCTGGAGAAAGGACATACACAAAAGTGTTTGGCTTTATTTTTTCCCAGTCAC
>NW_004445960.1:0-913 GCF_000243295.1 Trichechus manatus latirostris | reverse complement strand
GGTAGTTAAGAATTACAGGAGTTCTGAGAGTTTAAGGGCTCAAAACACAGTCTGGGGGATTAGAAAAGTCATCTCTGATGAAGTGACACTTCAATTTAGACTTGAAGTATAAGTATGCATTAATAGATGATAAGAGGATAGAAGAGCATATTCCAGGTTGTCTTAGTTATCTACCTGTTGCTGCTGAGTTGATTCCGACTCATAGCGACCCTACAGGACTGAGTAGAACTGCCCCACAGGGTTTCCAACGAGCAGCTAGTGAATTCGAACTGCTGATCTTTTGGTTAGCAGCTGAAAGCTTAACCACTGTGCAACCAAGGCTCCCTTAGTTATCTAGTGCTGCTGTGACACAGATGTCAGAAGTAAGTGGTTTTAACAAATGGAAATTTATTTTCTCACAGTTAGGAGGCTAGAAGTCCGTCTTCAGGGTGCTGGCTCTAGGGAAGGTTTTCTCTCTCTGTCTGCTCTGGAAGAAAAGCCTTGTCTTTTTTGAGCTTTGGTTCCTGGGTGATCTTCATGTGGCCTGACATCTCTCTTCCTCCATCTCTGCTTGCTTGATTGCTTGTCTGATCGCTTTCATATCTCAAAAGATATTGACTTAAGACACATCTTACACTAATACTGACTCATTAATATAGCAATCCCCCACATGTCTGTCATTTTGTGGTACTGTGGGGGCTGCAGTGTTGCTGTGATGCTGGAAGCTGTACCACCGGTATTCAGATACCAGCAGGGTCACTCACGGCAGACAGGTTTCAGCTGAGCTTCCAGACTAAGGCAGTCTAGGAGGAAGGACCTGGCAGTCTACTTCTGAAGAGAATTAGTCAGGGAAAACCTTATAAATAGCAGAGGAACATTGTCTGATATAGTGCCAGAAAATGAGCTCCCCAGGTTGGAAGGCACTCAAAAGACA
>NW_004445959.1:3659-4752 GCF_000243295.1 Trichechus manatus latirostris | reverse complement strand
CTCTCCAAGATTTTCTCTTACTGATTTATCCTTGACAACCAGACATGTATCATTCTTAGGATTTTCCTTAAATGAATTTATCTCAGTGATTCAGGCTATTGTTGACAGTGATTGTACTTGATCTTCCACTTGTCATCTTTCTGTTTTCACTTACCCAGTTACTTTCATATTTGTATACTTAAATTCTATACTAAACCTCTAAGGCTCATAATACTTTATGGTTCTGCTGTCCTAACTAAACATTGGCAACTACGACTATGAATTTATCACTTAGTCTATTAAAATATCTATGGCAAAAATAAAACTGGTTTTAACTTTCTAACTTATATTGCATTAGAGATGTTGACTGTAAAAAATCTGCAAAGAAATTAAGCAATAGTGATTTAGCCTTCAATGTCTTTCATGCAACTAGAGCAGGGATAAGCGTACTATTTTCTGTAAAAGGAGAGATAGTAAATATTTTAGACTTTTTACACCATATAGTCTGTGTCTTAATTACTCAACTTTGTAGGTGCAGTGCAAAATCAACCATACACAATACATAAATAAATGACTGCGGCTGTATTCCAATAAACTTTATTTATTTAAAAAAAAAAATCAAACCAAAAAACCAGGTGGCTTTGGGTAGTAGTTTGCTCAACCCTAGTCTAGAGAATCTCACTGAAACAACTAAGAAAGAGAAGAAGCTGATAATCTATTTTGCCTAGGAGTCTACTCAGTTTCAAACCACAAAACCTTCATGTATAAAACAAGTAACCTTCTTGCTTTTTTCATTCGTTATTTCCTAATTTCTATCACAAATACATCTTCCGTCTGACACTAAATAACTTAGATACTACACTTTTGCTTTTGAAATATTCAGCCCATTTCCAACTAAGAGCTAATTCCACATGTCTGGTGACAAATTACCTTAATTTAAGCTCTCACAATCCCTTGTGTATCAGCTCATTATTTGCTAAAAAAATCTTCACATATCCATTGTAGAAATGCGGTAAATCTGTGAGATCCCCTATGGTAAACTGTCAAGAGAAAGAGTAGTACATGAAATACAAATTGATGGTGCCCCACAGTACTGAACTTTAACTTGTCAAAC
>NW_004445959.1:0-1241 GCF_000243295.1 Trichechus manatus latirostris | reverse complement strand
CAATGTCATAAAACAATATGTGTACTACTGTTTCATGAGAAACTATTTGTTCTGTAAGCCTTCACCTGAAGTACACTATAAATAAATAAATAAATAAAAGATTCTTGTTTCAGAAGAATCAATAAAAGAAAAGACACTTAACCTTCCTGTATCTTTAGTTTTATCATCTGTGAAATCTCTTCTAGCTTGAAAATGCTATACTTCAGTTTCAAGCACATGAACCATAAAAACAATATTGCATTGATCGGGATAATAGATTGAATACTATATAATGAGTATCTGTGATTTACTTTCAGAGGAATCAAACTATTAAACACTTAAGGTCACTTTCAGCCATCAGCTACTTAAAGATATTTTCACTTCAGGGCCAGGTAAATTATTTCTCTGAGCAGATTTTCAGTCTGTGAAGTTGAATCCATAATCTTGTACAATGAATGCACTTAGGTACAGTGACTCATGTTAATGAGGCAGACCTCCCATCTTTCCTGTAGGCTTAATGGATTGACCTGAGAAAAGTGCATGTTAAATATTATAACTGGTGGGATGATCCACATTTCAGTGCCATAGTGCAAGTGGAAAAGTAGACTCTAGTATAGGTGCTTCAGAGACATGAATATTCTGACGTGAAATAAATATGTGAATGCCTTCATATTGAGAGGAAACCCTGGTGGCATAGTGGTTAAGTGCGACCGCTGTTAACCAAAAGATCAGCAGTTTGAATCTACCAGAAACTCCTTGGAAACTCTATGGGGCAGTTCTACTCTGTCCTATAGGGTTGCTATGAGTCAGAATCAACTCAACGGCAATGGGTTTGGTTTTTTGGTTTCATATTGAGACAGTCTTCTGAAAAAGAATAATCAACCTTTCTTAGTAGTGAACCATATGGAAACACTTGACTGTGTATTAAATAATAAAATACGTAGGATAGTTTATCTGTGGAAGTTCATTTCCTTTTGTTTTTATGATTCATACTGGAAGAATTGACCCCTTCCCTTTTGAGTGCAAAGGCACAATTGATTGCTTATATTTAGAAATATAATAATTAGTTACGATTGTCAGCAACTTTAAAATGAGTTCAAATATACCAGTGGGAAAATTGCCTCCATTAAAATAGTATGTTGAAAAACAAATAGAAGTAATAAGATTTTTAAAACTATAGACAAAGCACAGAAGGGAAAAGAAGTTGTTGTTAGGTGCTGTCAAGTTGGTTCTGACTCGTAGCGACCCTACCTACAACAGAA
>NW_004445958.1:3184-4719 GCF_000243295.1 Trichechus manatus latirostris | reverse complement strand
TTTATGCATTAATTTATGTAGAAATATTCTTGTCACTATTGATCTTTCTAAAAAAGTCATACAGTTACTTGGAAGGAGCAGTGGTCATTCTATAGTCTCTAAATTAACTACATTCAGCTCTGCCTGCTGCATCCCCAAGTGCCCTCCTGCCCCAGCCTGGAAGCTTGTTAGGGGAAATATGAGGCAATTACAAAGTTACCATTTATCATGAAATGTTATAACTTAAAATGATTAAATCTGCTGCCGTGTCTCCTCTTTTTTTCCTCATTCTAATTCCCTAGGGCTATTGACTATAAAAAGAGGTAGACTCATTACTAGACCCAAGGGAAATAGCAGTGAGTCAAATGCCGACTTAGAAAAACTTACTAAAGGAATAAAATCTTTTCTTTTTTTATGCAGGACAATCTACAAGTACTTATTTAAAAAAAAAAAAAAATTTCTGTGACATTCAGTTTAATTTCAAAGAGAGCCTGTTACATTTTTATATCAACTAAAAAATGAGGTGCAGGTACAGGAATGCCAAGTTGGCTTCCCCAATTAGAAGAAAAGGAATTTTGAACAACTTTCTAAGACTTTCCCTCAATAAAACAGCACTGCCCATCCACCTACCCACTTCTGAAGATGTGCAGGTCACACTTTGGGCTAAGTACTCTCTTCCCTAAACATTAAGGACACTTTTTTTTTTTTCCTTCTGTGGTTCTTTTTTGTCTTTTCTTTCATTTCTATCCACCTTCCCTTTTTATTGTTTTTTTGGTTTTAATCTAGTCATACTTCAATGTGTTATCAATTGGTCCTGTATCCTGCCACCTCTGAATTGATTAGTTTTAGTAGTCTTTTGTGGATTCCTTAGTATTTTCTACATATGGGATCATGTTGTCTATGAATAAAGACAGTTTTACCTCTTCCTTTCCAATCTGGATAACTTTTGCTTGCTTTTCTTTCCTGATTGCACTGGCTAGAACGTCCATTACAATTACCAGTAAAAATGGTGAGAGTTACCTTGTTCCCAATCTTAGGGAACACATATTTAGTTTTCACAATTAAGTGTGTCGGTAGCTGTAGGTTTTTTGTAAATGCCCATTATCAGGGCAAGAAAGTTCATATCCATTCCTAATTTGTTGAGAGATTTTTTTTTCTTTTTTATTATTTCAGTTTAAATAAAGTTTACATTTCAAGTTAGTCTCCCATACAAAAACGTATATATACACTGTTATGTGACCCTAACTGCTCTCCCCACACTGTGACAGCACACTCCTCCTTTCCACCCCTGCTTCCCCATGTCCATTCAACCAGCTCCTCACCCTCTCTGCCTTCCCATCTCACCTCTGGACAGAAGCTGCCCTGTTTAGTCTCTTGTATCTACTTGAGCTAAGAGGCACACTCCTCACGAGTATCACTTTATGTCCCACAGTCCAGTCCAATGCCTGTCTGAAGAGTTGGCCTCAGAAATTGTTTTACTTCTGGGCTGATAGAGAATACAAGGGCCATGCTTTCTGGGTTTCCTCCAGTCTCAGTCAGACCATTAAGTCTGGTCT
>NW_004445958.1:0-2220 GCF_000243295.1 Trichechus manatus latirostris | reverse complement strand
GGACCAATAAGGAACATCCTGATAAACAGAGAAAATATTGAAATTGTCAAGGATTTCATTTTACTTGGATCCACAGTCAACACCCATGGAAGCAGCAGTCAAGAAATCAAAGGACATAGTGCATTGGGCAAATGTGCTTCAAAAGATCTCTTTAAAGTGTTAAAAAGCAAAGGTGTCACTTTAAGGACCAAGGTGCATCCGACCCAAGCCATGATGTTTTCAATCACCTCATATGCATTGGAAAGCTGAACAATGAATAAAGAAGACTGAAGAAGAATTGATGCCTTTGAATTATGGTGTTGGCAAAGAATATTGAATATACAATGGATTGCCAGAAGAACAAGCTAATCTGTCTTGGAAGAAGTACAGCCAGAATGCTCATTAGAAGCAAGGTTGGCAAGACTTTATCTCACATAGTTTGGACATGTCATCAGGAGGGACCAGTTCCTGGAGAGGGATATCATTTTAGGTAGAGTAGAGGGTCACTGAAAAAGAGGAAGACTTCCAATGAGATGACTTGAGACAGTGGCTGTAGCAATGGGCTCAAGCACAGTAAAGATTGTGAGGATGGCGCAGGACCAGGCAGCATTTCGTTCTGTTGTACACAGGGTCACTATGAGTCAGAACTGACTCTACGGCACCTAACAACAACATACTCAGCTTGAAAATATTTTGTTGAGAATTTTTGTATGTTCAATTCAATAGTAGGTTTTCGTTAAATATTTACTGAATAAAGGAATGTATCCAAAAAAAAAAAAAAAAAGGTACATACTGCTTGAATTAGTGCATCATAGGACTGGGAAGCAAAATAAAACAATGTAACAGAGTGTGTGTAGCCTGATTGTATTTTTTTAGCATCATCCTCTCAGATGAATGGCAGCACGTATACCACCTGATACTCTGAAGTATTAGAAAGATTTTTTTTTCTTTCTCCAATAAATTCTCTTTGAAATGACCAAAGTGACTAACAACAGACAGTGCCATCTTTAAGCAGAAAATACTCTTTCTCTGAGGACAAAATATTTTACCTAAGAACTACTTTGAGAGTTCAATCGACTCACTTTGTTCTATTTATGTACTGTTGCAGGAAACAATTGTCTCAGTATCCACATGGATTCAACTCAAAGCAGAAAAGTAAGCAAGCAAAAAACAAGCTTGTTTTTGAGCTCAATTTGAAATACTCTTTGTAGTTTCATTTAAATTTTTATCAGAGTTCGGTGGAACACAGATGGGACACAACACTGGATGTTAAAACTTGGGATAGAGGTTTGATGAGGAATGGGATACTGATGCAATGAAGGAAATTTCTACTGAAAAATATTGTTTTATTACAAAAGAGAAAACATTGACTAAAATGGTGGAGAAACCTGTTAAAAATCAACTTTTTTTTCACAGTTGACATCACTAGTTGCTGCAGCGTTGACGATTGTCAGGGTGGCGAAGACAGTAGCCAAACACAACTCCTACAGAGAAGTGGGGCCAAGGCGGGTCTCTTCGAGAAGAAGACAACCCCGGCTTCAGTCTCAGGAGTTTATTTATAGTCAATACAGCAACCAGTGAAGCAAATCACAGAACAATGGGCTTTAGGTGAATAGCAAGAAGTTTCGGGCAAGAAAGAATGGGTTTCAAGCAAACAAAGTCAATCAGTAAAGGAACAGTGGGTTTTGGAAAAACAAGTCGTCATCGCTGACACGTTTCACCATGTTCCGTGCATGGGTGTTTGAGAGGCTGAAGTTAGCCATAGTGCAGCCATGTTTAAATGGCACATATCCCCACAACTAGTGATGGGACAGATTGATATTGTGTAACTCCTGATGTGTTATACAGAGAAGATCACAGCATATTTTGTGTTCTTCTTGCCAAGAATACTTAGCCTGAGCTTCCAGTGATGAGTAGAAATACTGGATAAACTCAGGCAGTGGGACAGTTTATAAAATGAAAGACCCATACTCTTTAAAACCATCAAAGTTGTCTAAGATAGGGAAAGACTAAAGAACAGTTCAAGATTTAAAGAGACATGATGACTTAATCCAATGTGACATTGAAGATTGGATCCTGGATCAGAACAAAAAAAAGTGTCATTGTTTGTAATATTGAAAAAAATTAGAATGGGGACTGTAAGATTGGATGGTAGTGTTGTATAAAAGTTGATTTTCTGATATTGATGGCTCTATTGTGGTTGTTGTGGTTTGCACACCAATCACTAAGGCTAAAGATGAA
>NW_004445957.1:1948-4774 GCF_000243295.1 Trichechus manatus latirostris | reverse complement strand
CTTTATTAAGTAGGGTGCGTATTTACAGCTGTTTAATGGGATGACCAAATCCCTGAACTTTCTCAGCATGACTCAGAAACTGTGGAGATTAAGAAACTTCGAACCACTGAAAACATTTTTTTAAAGAAAGAAAAATCAATCTCCTTGAACAAAGTTAAAGGTGAATTTATGTCACTTTTGAAAAATTTCTGACCCTTCTTGTTGCAAAAATAATGTAACAGTGAGAGCTGTCTTTACTGGCAGGAAACAGCACCATGTGCTAAGTCTTGAGAGAGTAAAAATGAAGGGCAGGTCATGCTGCAGCCTTGTTAGGCAAAGCTCTCTGAGACTCAGTCCCCACTGCTCTTTGAATGGACGGTGACATGTGGCCCTTCTCTATCACCCTGAGCCTGAAAATTCACCCCCAGGTTATGAAGTGACAGAGCTGGTCAAAGAGCAAGTCTGATAGCAGCTCCCTTCAGGCACATCTCACCATCCTTGCTGATTTCCAGAAAGCCACCTCTTCCACCACCAGCATCCACAATCTCCTAATGACTCCTCCAGGCAGCCCTGTTGAGGGTGAGGTCAGATGCATACAGCTCCCCGAGAGGGTGTGAGGAAGAGGAAATCGAAGCATCAGTCTCTTCTCTTCACATTCCAAGAACAGAGGACATTTCAGTCTCCAAAGCGTCTTACCAGGAAAGAAGGTTCTGGTGCTACAGGAGGGAGCCGGCAATGTTCTCCAGAGTCTAGATTTATGTAGGGCCAGAGTGGAGCAGCTGCCACCTCTGTCAGCACTGAAATGACAGATGAGCCCTGAGCAGCCACTGGGCAGCCTTTTCTTGCAGGGAACTTCGGAAGAGGCCTTTCTGTCTTTCTCTCCTTGTGAATGCGGGCAACACCCCCACTTCCCTTTGCTTTCTCCGGAAGCAGTGGCAGGATGTCCAGACCAGTAGCCAGAGGCTGCTGTGAAACCTCAGCAAGACAAAAGCTCAAATGACTTAGGATGCTGATTCCTTCTCCTTTGACTATTGGGTATACTCTTTCATTACCATTGGCATAAACAGTATGCCAGCCACTTTTTATGCATCTGGTCTGGACCTCCAAGCTAAGGCATTATTCCGATTCTAATGTATTTATCATCAAGGTGGGTCCCTTTTGAAATGCATGAAGCTCAGGAGACTGGAGTTGGAGCCTCACTGCTGTGTAGGTTGAGCATTCTATTAGGTGATCTTTCCTGGATGTGTTAGTTTTGTAAACCTTTGCTTTTTACCCCTTTATTTCTGTGAGATAAGGCTTGCAAGCATAATTATGGTTTTCCTGTGTGATAGTTAGGGAGCCCTGACGAGTTTGTTTTGTTTTTTTTGCGTCATATTTGGAAAATCAAAAGTTCCCCATGTAACCCAACGGAAAGGCGCCAGCAATAAATTATCTACCTAGTTCTCAGTGGCATGCTGTCATGCCACGGATCGGTGGCACCAAAGTGCCACTTGCCTCATTGGCAGATTAAATTGCCATGTCATATTTCTCAAAATCCATATTAACAACCAAAAATTTAAACACATTCAATTAGTAAGCATGCATTCCAATACTGAAAACACAAGCCATTAAAAAAAAAAAGTAATAATAATGAGAAACAATGTGGTACCAAAAGGGTTAATAATAGTAACTTCTTCATGGAGTTGTTGCGAAGAGTAAATGAGTTCTTAAATGTAAGATGGTTAGAAGAACACCACATGACCCAGTAAATGTTAGCTCTGTTAGCAGTAGTAGTCTTGGTGTTATTGAGAGATCAACAAGAATGTAAGAGATGAAGTTGTAGTTTATTTAAGTAAGCAGCTGGACCGCTGGTCTACTTTTTATCTGATTGGAGTGAAGAGGGCTGTCACAGCTTTCCATGGGGACTTCTGTGCTGGAAAATGGGTTACTGTGCACAGTGTCCTGAAAATGAAGTCCTGAGAGATTACTGAAACCTAATTCATTCCAAAAAACAACAAACAAGCCAGTTGCCATTGAGTTGACTCCAACTCATGGCAACCCCATGTGTGTCAGGTAGAACTATCCTCCATAGGACTTCTCAGCGGCTGATTTTTTGGAAGTAGATCTCCATGGCTTTCTTCCAAGTCACCTCTGGGTGTATTCAAACCGCCAATCTTTGGGTTAGCAGCTGAGCATGTTAACCTTTTGTACAACCCAGGGTCTCTCCTAACACATTAGAAGTTGGATATTGACTACAGAATCATTGTATACTAAAGTAGGAACGTGAATGTTATTAGTTTTTTCAGTTGTAAATATTTTAAGCATTTGGTCCAAGGCCTTCTTTTAAAAGTGAGAAAATTGAGGTTCCAGGAGGCTAAATCAACTTTACCAGGTATATGCAGTTAGTGGGAATCCCTGAGGACGCTGTTGTCCATTAACCACACTGTGCCTTGCTATGAAAAAAAGTCTACAACATGGAAGACCTGCTCTTCCTGAGGTTGTAGCTGGTTTTGAGCCTTGCCAGCTATACAAGCGTCAACAAAGTCTGGCACCTTTAAACAAAAGTAGAGCACCTGAGTCTCAGAGAAGCACTTGAGGAGGGCAGGATAGGCTGGACAGGTGGCCCCCTCCTCAGGCCCCTTCCTGATGGGTCACCTGAAATGTCAGCATTCTCTTACTTAGTGCACGTGGGAGACCAAGAGACACTAAACAGGAGACATGGTTCAGGAGTGTCGGGAAGTGAAAAGTGAGAACTGGCCCCTTTTCTTTAACCATGATGCCACAGGTGGTCACTTAGTGTGTGAGATCTGGGGTCTGTTTGGCAAAAGTCTCCTCTTGTCAAGAATAAGTGGGAACAACTCTCCTGGA
>NW_004445957.1:0-1329 GCF_000243295.1 Trichechus manatus latirostris | reverse complement strand
CAAGTGCAAAAGCCCTGAAGCAGATACCTGCCTGGTCCCTGCAAGGATCGTCAGAGCAGAGTGTACAAGAGGGAATGTGTAGGAGGTAAGATCAGACAGGAAGCAGGAAGCAGAGCACTCAGGAGCTTGAGAGCAGGGAAAGGATGGCTTATGTCCCGACATGAGAATTCTCATTCTGATTTATGTTTCAATAAGATCATTTTATCCAAGATGAAGGCTAATATGTTTAGTTTCTTAAATATTCCCAAAGGAGTGGTTTGTCAGGGCTGAAAAGGAGAAAAAAAAGGGGAATGTTCCTTGCAGGAGAGGCTGTGTTTACATCCCTTCAAATTTTAAATGAACATAATCCTTACACAGAAGAGGCCTGCTTTAAAGTACAATAGGATAGGGGTCTAACAATTCCTCTCTGCTGAGGGGATGGAAAAGGAGGAGAAATTGAGACAGAATTGAAATCATCAGGGGATTACTGGAGTTTGGCTTTGGAATGCCTCAGAAAGCCACTGAGAAGCAGCAAATACAAAATTAATTTGTGTTCATAGCTGGGCAATGAAAAAGAGAAGGTGGGAGCTCCATAATGGGCCTGGGAAAGCCACACCAGTATTAAAAACTTTCCGGAAGTGTTCCACAAAGTAAATACCCATATGTGAGTAGCAGGTGATTGAAACGCAACGACAGTTAAGACAGAATTTGAGACTAAACAATCTCTAGAGTTTATGATGTGATTTAAAAAAAAAAAAATTAGCTTGAGCTCCTACAACAGGCAAGTGTCTAGCAAACTCTTCATCAATATAATCATCTTGGAGAGGCCAACACAGCAGTGATTTAGCCTTCTCACCATTACTCCAACTGTTTTAGAGATGGATTCTCTGGGTTGTGGATAAGAAAGAACTTTGTCTTTAACATCTCGGAATCCTCCCCATACTATCACCCTTGAGGTGGAGGAATTATGACACCCTTGGCCCTTTGAATCTCTGGGGCACCAATGTGTGCAATCCCAGTACATGCAGGCTTTCACTGTCATCATTCCCAACTCTGAAACACAGCCAGACTTTTGGAGGCAGTGGTAAGCGCATATACTCTGGAATTGGATTATCCGCACCTGGATCTTTTCTCCGTCATTTGCTGATTGTGCTTGAACTTGCCTCTATTTCCACACTCATAAAATAAGGAGGCATTGTAGGGTACTGTGAGAGTTCAGTATAAACACACACACACAGATCCTGGTACAAAGACTTTCTCAATATTAGTTATTAGTACTATTTAGAGTCCCTAAGTGGTGCAAAAGGAGCCCTGCTGGTGCAGTGGTAAAGCACTCAACTGCTAACCGTA
>NW_004445956.1:2744-4751 GCF_000243295.1 Trichechus manatus latirostris | reverse complement strand
AGAGGGTTGATATGTTGTGGGGTTGTTAACCAATGTCATAAAATAACATGTGTACTTCTGTTTCATGAAAATCTATTTGTTCTGTAAGCCTTCACCTGAAATACAATAAAAAAAAAAATAACCAAAAAAACAAAAAACAAACAAAAATATTTGACTTTTGCTTATGACTTGAGATGAAATAACTGGTAGTGAACTTATTACCCTAGTGTTAAAAACCATAAAATTGGAAAAAATATATGTGGCATTGTTTTCAGGCATTGAACAATTGTCAGTTCAGGACTTTCTTAGAGAAGGGAAATAAAGAGCTGAGTTCCACTGTGGTGTAAAGTAACGTAGTCTTGCCAGGTTTCCTGAAGGATAATTCTAAACCCTTGAAATTTCTTGAGTAATCAAAGTGCTCTTGTTATCTAAACCATACCTGAAGGTTTGCGCTAATGAGTAGGGGCTGCCCAAGCCAGAAAGACCACCTGGTAGCGATTCCAACTTATCTCAGGAGGCATGTTTAACCTATCGTGCATATGCAATGAGGCCTCAATCATGATGATATCATGACTGAGGCCAATAAAGGCTCTGAACATGGAGGCTCCGAGAGCTTCCTGGTTGCCAAAGGGAGGATGATGTGCCCTCTTTAGGATAGGGAAGCTCCATGTTGGGAAACCTTCCATACCTTGCCCATGCATCTCTTCTTTATAATAATTCTGATTTGTATCATTTTGCTATAATCTGTAATCGTAAGCATAGTACTTTCTATGAGTTCTATGAGTTGTTCCAATGTATTATCAAACCTAAAGGAATAGTGGGATCCAACTTGAGAGACCCAGGGGAGGCTCCCAAGCTTGCAGCTGGTGTCCTGAAAAGGGAGTGGGAAAACCTGAGTTTGTGGCCAGCAGGTCAAAACTAAGGGTTTTGTGTGGACTCTTGCGTTTCCAGCTGGCATCTGTCTATTTGGCAGTTGGAAGAACAGTGTTCTTTTAACTTGTGAGCTCTGATCTACCTCCAGGTGGTTAAGGGCAGAGAGAGTATCTTGTGGGCGGCTGGTGTCAGAGATGACTGAGAAGTGGGAAAGTAGGGAGTTTGTTTAATCTTCACATTTTAGATATTGGATTTATGTTGATTCTTATCCACAATCCACATTTACCCAAGCTTTCTACTTGGGGAAAATTTTCCAAACTGCACACAGAGACATAGGGCCCAAGCAGAGAACGGAGGTCTTTATGAGGAGGAGGCACAGATCAGAGTTCAGAGCTGCTGAAGTGACTAGAATTGGTTGAGTATATGCCGGAAACAGGCAATCTTCATGGGCGGGGTGTGGAGGGGAGGGGTCCCTAGAAGTCTGAATGTGGATTCCCTCAAGAGCTCAGCTGTATATATTCAGGGCAAGATTCCACAAGGCCTAACATAGAACGACTGAATTGGGGCTGAGAGCTGAACACTGTTTAAAGATAATATAATCTAGATTTCCTTCACTGTATCATCCACAATGTTCAGTATACAATAGAAATTACTAGACGGGCAGAGAAACAAGAAAAGCTGAGTTAGGGAAAAATGTATTGATAAATAGTTATAGGAAAGGTGAGTTAGGGAAAATATGTGTTGAAAAAGAGCAATCCTGAGATGACTCAGATGTCGGAATTAGCAGACAAGTATTTTAAAAAAGGTATTATAAAAAATATGTTTCAGAACTTTAAAAAATGGACATAATAAGTGAAGGGATGGATATTAGCAGATAAAAGAAACATATAAAAAAGGATACATTATGACCAATTTTGGTTTAACATTTAGAAATTCAAGTTTGGTTTAACATTTAGAAATCAATCAATTTTATTCTCCACATTAACAGAATATATAAGAAAGACTTTTTTTTTTTTTTACAAAATTCAACCACCATGCATGATAAAAACTGTCAGTGAACAAGAAATAAAAGAACATGCTCAATCTGATAAAGGATATCATCTACTGAAAACCTAAAACTAATATCATATTAATAGTGGAATATTGAACTCATTC
>NW_004445956.1:0-1008 GCF_000243295.1 Trichechus manatus latirostris | reverse complement strand
TTGATTCCAACTCATAGCGACCCTATAGGACAGAGTAGAACTACCCCATAGGGTTTCCAATGAGCGTCTGGTGGGTTCAAACTGCCAACCTTTTGGTTAGCAGCCAAATGCTTAACCACTGTGCCACGAGGGCCCTGTATCCTACTATATAGCGATTCCAATATCGGTATTTACCCAAGGAAAGTGAAAGTATGTGTTCACAAAAAAGAATAGTACAGGAATATATACAGTGGCTTTATTCATCATAGCCCCAAACTGGAAACAACCCAAATGTCCATCAACAAAGAATAGAAACATTAATATTGGTATATTCATACAATTAAAATATTTCTCAGTAATAAAAAATATTGAACTAATAAAAAAATCAATAACATGGGTATAGCTCAAAAACCTGTTGAATGAAAAAAAGCCAGACATATTGCATGACTCCATTTAGATGACTTTCAGAACCAGTCAAAATGAATCTATGACCATAGAAATCAGAAGTGATTTTTTGTCCATCTTTAGTGAGGATTGACTGGAAGGAGACAAGAAAGAATTTGCTTGGTGTTGGTTACGTGGTTTAAGACCCGAGCATTTCACTGTTTGTGACTTTTCCATCCATCCATCCATCCATCCATCCATCCATCGACCAACCAACCAAACAATAAAGACGTGTATTGAGCCTGTTCTAAGTGAAAAGGACTATAACAGGCATAATGGGGTTCAAAGAACAATGAGATGACATTTAGAATGAGGATATGCTGCTATTTGTTACATATGACTTTGTGGTTCAAACAGCCAAGATATCAAGTCTTAGTAAAACACTATTTTGCCATTAACAAAGGTGTTTTTTTATTATTTTTACAACAGTTAGACATTTATATACTAGAACAATTATGTATTTTTTAAGCAGGTAGTACAACAATTTAAGTATGTTTTGTAAAAATACCTACACTTTGGAGCTACTCTCTAAGTTTTACTTATTTACGTTATTTTTATCCAAACTCCCTTGTTTCTTTTTTTTTT
>NW_004445955.1:3115-4719 GCF_000243295.1 Trichechus manatus latirostris | reverse complement strand
GAGGGAACAGAACCTTCTTAACTTAAATAGCTAGACTGACTTGCTTCTGTAATTTTTTATATCCTTTGAGTTTGTGGAAGTCAGTTCTGGTACCCCTGAAGTAATCACCC
This sequence comes from Trichechus manatus latirostris, assembly GCF_000243295.1. NCBI lineage: Eukaryota > Metazoa > Chordata > Mammalia > Sirenia > Trichechidae > Trichechus > Trichechus manatus. The sequence goes on along the minus strand of NW_004445955.1, from coordinate 4,609 downwards.
AGGGGAAAGTCTCATCTGTTGGAAGTCAGCCACAGTTCAAGGAGAAACTTGTATAATCTTATTTTAGGATGGCAGAGTTTCCACATAGTAAATTTCAGGAGCCAACAACAGCAAATCTATACAACAGTCAGCAAAGAAAGTACAAGCTGTCTGGCAGAATTGCTTTCAAAAAGCTCTTTGCTTGTTGGATATGGAGACTCAAAATGTTTTTTTCTTTTCTTTTTGTTTCTTCATAGTAAACCTCTTTTTCTTAGCTGTGGCTCACGATTCTCACGGGAAAGCCTTAGTAAACTGCTTTCTCACTATCCTTTGAGACAAAGTATAATTACAGAGAATGCCCAATTAATCACGTTATATTTGATTATTGTGAGAATTGGTATCTTATTTCAATATATAATTCTAAAATTTGGTATCAATATGTGTGACTATACATTTTTAGTTGATTATATCATTTTTAATTTAAATCCATTAAATGGAAACCTTAAATAAAAATAGTATTCCACATAAATCATTCCCATAAATAATAATGTTCCCCAGTAAACTGAGTTCTTCACATTAAAAAAAAACCTTCCAAATAAATAATAAGTGGTTTTAATTTTTCTGTCTATAATTCTCTGCATAATACATAATTGTTCTACTTATCATAATGCACTTAGTATGATTTACTTTCTTTGACAAAACTTGTTGACATTATTCATTCTCAAATTTGTGAAATAATAAAATTTCCAGTTAATATTTAATTTTCTTGGTGGACGTATTTAGAAAATGGAGTGGAACTATCTTACAACACTTGGTAATGGACAGTACCAATATTTACATTGAAGGATAACAATGTTATATCATCATATTTATATCACTATGCGTGGTTTTATTATGTAATTTTTTGCTTTTAGAATTTCTGTGCACTCCATCATATGTTGTGCTAATCACAAACTTTATAATGATGAACTTGTACTGTATTTTGACTTCTAGAGTTAAATATGTGAGTAATAAGGAATAAATAAATTCTTAAATGAAATTTGAACATCACTGCCAATGAGTTTCAAACATGCCTCTGAATGTGGCTATGATGTCATGGGTGGGCATCACTGACTATTCTTTCATTGCCAGGAGTGCTCTAAGATGTTAGGCTTTTAATTAACTCCTTAACTCTACTGACCTCAGGTACAGATTTCTTCCATTAATTCCTCTGCTTCAGGTAGTTGGGGAAAATAATACTTTTCACTCAATGAAAATTGTTTAAACCCTTTGGTGACCTCAGACATAGAGAATTTTTTTTTTTTGAACAACTGAAAAATGGGATTTTGCTTATTCTCTCAGGATCATATGGCTCCAATGAAGGGTGGAATCAACAGTGTGGGTGTTGGATGGGTAGGAGGGAAGAGTGATCGATCAACAACAGAGTTGAAAATGACAGAAAATAAGTACCTAATTTAAAAGGTATCAAGTAGAGTACCCTGTTCAGAATATAGAAAAATAAACACTTGTATCTTT
>NW_004445955.1:0-452 GCF_000243295.1 Trichechus manatus latirostris | reverse complement strand
TAGAATAAAATCATTTTTTATATTTTACCTTTTTACATTGAAAGTTTCTCTTGTACAGTTTATGATTTATACAAGTTTTACTTTTGTTTATATTTGAAATATTGTTTTTTCCATGTACATTTCTTTTCATAAAATATTATTGATCTCACATCTGCCATTTTTATTGTTTCAACTGTAATGCTTACTTGAGGTTTCCTTAGTATTCCATGTTTTCCTTTGTGGTTTATGTTTTGTATCCTTCTTCAGGGAAGTGGGGAGCAAATTTAAAATTCTTTTACCCTATAGACTGCTTCAAACTTATAAAGATAAGGGTAAAATTCATGGTAACCACAAAGAAAGTTAACAAACCAACTCATAAAAATAAAGACGAAAATCATAAAGTCTCAGCAAAAACAAAACCTACAAAAACAAAAGAAATGAACACAAAATCCACAAACAAGAGTAACTCAGCA
>NW_004445954.1:3125-4779 GCF_000243295.1 Trichechus manatus latirostris | reverse complement strand
CTTTTCTTCTACTGGAAAGTCATCTGGTGTTTTATTTTGGATGCCTACTTGAATCCTGTCTTTTTTTTTATGTTTTGATATTGTCTGCTGTCTTCAGGACATTCAGTAGTTATGGTCTTCATTTATTGATTGTGGATTTGTTTGGTTCATTCTGCTTTTTTTGTTTTATTTGGTTATGCCTGAGCAGGTGGGCTGTGCATTCTTTGTTGTTTGCACGTGTGTGGGCATGATACTTTTCACCTCCTTGTCCAATGGGCAGGGCCAGTCATTCAGCTATTCAACCCAGAATTCTTAATTCAGCAGAAATATCTTTCAAAAATTCAGGCAAAATATAGACGTTTACAGACTTACACAGCCTGAAAGAATTTATCACCAGCATACCTGCACCATAAGCAAAAAGAAAATGATACCAGATGGAAATCTGGATCTGCATGAAGAAATGAAAAAGACTAGAAATGGTAATTACATGAGAAAATATAAAGATTTTTGAATCATTAGTTAAAATTTCTTTAATAGATAAATGACTATTAAAAGGAAAAATAATAATATATCATGAGGATTATAATATATGAAGAAATAGAACCTATGGCAACAAAAAATGTGCCACCTGGGGGATATATATATGTGTGTGTTCGTATATATATGTATATATATAAATACACATTTATATATAGGTATATATGACAAGGAGTCTCCCTGAGTGGTGCAAAGAGTTAATGTACTGGGCTGCTCACCTAAAGGTTGGAGGTTTGAGTCCACCCTGAGGTGCCTCAGAAGAAAGGCCTGCAATCTACTTCTGAAAAATCAGCCATTGAAAATGCTATGGAGCACAGTTCTACTCTGACATACATGAGGTCATCATGAGTCAGAAGTGACTCAACAGCAACTAGTAAAACTGGTAAAATATATGATAACAATATCACAAAGGCCAAGAGGGCGAATATGAAAATACACTGTTATAAGATTCTTATGCTCTACATAAAGTGATATAAGCTAAAGGTAGAACATGATTAAGTTAAAGATGTATAAAAATGTAATCCTTAAAGCAACCACTGCAGTCCTGGTGGCATAGTGGTTAAGAGCTTGGCTGTTAACCAAAAGGTCGGCAGTTCAAATCCACCAGCCGCTCCTTGGAAACCCTATGGGGCAGTTCTACTCTGTCATATAGGGTCGGTATGAGTTGGAATCGACTTGATGGCACACAACAACAACAAAGCAACCACTAAAATAACACAACAAAGAGTTATAGCTAATAAGTCAACAAAGAAGATTAAATGTAATTATGAAACATGCTCACTCCAAAAAAAGTCAGAAAAAGATGGAAAAGGGAACAAAAAATAAATGAGACAAACACAAAGCAAATAGAAAGACAGTAGATTTAAACCCAACCATATAAAAAAACACATTAAATATAGTCTGTGGTAAACAGAATTGAAAGAAAATTCCCAAGATTCCTGTCCACTGGTATGCACATCCTGTATTATCCCTTCCCCTTAATTGTAGGTGAACGCTTTTAAAAGAGGGTCTAGAAGTCAGAGACAGAAGAAGTCAGAGAAATTCGAAGCTGAAGCAGCTGCTCTCCTGTTAGCCTTGGAGAAGCAAACTGCCATGTTGTGGAGAGGGTTGCATGGCAAGGACCTAAGAGTGGCCTCTA
>NW_004445954.1:0-1204 GCF_000243295.1 Trichechus manatus latirostris | reverse complement strand
ATAGAACATATGAACAGACCCATAACAAGAGAAAACAAAAAAACCAAACCCACTGCTGTCGAGTCGATTCCAACTCATAGTGACCCTACAGGACAGAGTAAAACTGCCCCATAGAGTTTCCAAGGAGTGCCCGGTGGATTCGAACTGCCGACCTTTTGGTTACCAGCCATAGCACTTAACTACTATGCCACCAGTGTTTCCATAACAGGAGAAGAGATTGAAAAAGCAACAAAAAAAAATTAAAAAAAAAAAATCCCAACAAAATAAAAGCCCTGGCCTGGATGGCTTCACTGGAGAATTCGACAAATCTTCAGAGAAGAGCTCACAGCAGTACTACTCAAACTATTTCAGAGCATAAAAAAGGAAGGAATACTCCTGAATTCATTCTATGATGCCAGCATAACCCTGATACCAAAGCCAGGCAAAGACACTATAAAAAAAAGAAAATTACAGACCAACATCTCTCATGAATATAAATACAAAAATTCTCAACAAAATTTTAGCCAATGGAATTCAGCATCATATAAAAAAAAAATAATACACCACAACCAAGTGGGATTCATACTAGGTATGCAAGGATGGTTCAACATTAGAAAATCAATCAACATAATCCACTACATAAATAGAACAAAAGAATCACATGATCATCTCAATCAATGCAGAAAATGCATTTGAGAAAGTCCAGCACCCATTCCTGATAAAAACACTCAATAAAATAGGAATAGAAGGGAAATTCCCCAACATAATAAAGCTCATCTATACAAACCTGGAGCCAACATCATTCTCAATGAACAGAGGCTGAAGCATTCCTCCTGAGAATGGGATCACGACAAGGATGCCCTTTATCACCACTCCTATTTCACATTGTGCTAGAAGTCCTAGCTAGAGCAATAAAGCAAGAAAAAGAAATAAAGGGCATCCAAATTGGAAAAGAAGAAGTAAAACTAAACTTATTTGCAGATGATATGATCCTATACATAGAGAACACCAACGATTCCACAAGAAAACTACTGGAACTAATAGATTCAGCAGAGTAGAAGGATACAAGATAAACATGCAAAAATCAGTTGGATTCCTATACACCAACAAAGAGAACTTCAAAAAGGAAATCAGGAAAACAATATCTTTTACTATAGCCCCTAAAAAGATAAAATACTGAGGAATAAATCTAACCAGGGATGTAAAAGATCTATACAAAGAAAAT
>NW_004445953.1:2930-4751 GCF_000243295.1 Trichechus manatus latirostris | reverse complement strand
ACAATTAGACTGTTATATACAAAAAGAAGATCAGAGGATGGATTTTATTTTTGATATAATAGTCAATAGAAAGTTGAAACGATGTTTATAATATTAAAATGTGATTAAATATTTTCGCACCTTAAAGGTTTTTATCTGCCCCATTACTGCAGAGCACATAGTAATAGCAGGACTCTCCTTTGACTCTTCTTCCGGCTTCTCTTCTACCAGAGATCGTCTCTTTGCTGTCTTTCTTTTTTCTTGTAATTCTTTCTTTTGTTTTGTTTGGAAAAATTTCAGTGTCTTAAAAATTTCTCGGGAAAACTCATCTACATCAGCTTCCATACTTTCCCCATTGAGGTCTAAAAAACCTCCATCCATCCACCTGAAATGAAAGGTTTAAAAATAGCACTGAACTCAGAGACTTTTGAAGTTTAAAGGAGTCTTAGAGATTCTTTGAGCAGGAAACAACCAAGGGCATGAGCAGTTAACGGTTTTTCTCAGAGCCACAGAGGTAAAGCTGATGGTACAGAGACAGAACTAAAACCATCATTTCAGCTATGCTGCATGTGGTAAATGTGCATCAGATTTATACATGGGAGACTGATTAAAGGTATCCAAATAAAATGCAAATTTGCACATTTCTAATTTTGTGTAAACATTAGTCAACTAAACTAATTAATTGCATTAAAAAGTGAATTGATTCTGGAAAACCCAAATGAGACTTCAGACATTAGTAAAGTTAGGTAGTACTTTAGCAGTATTTGATGCTTCTCCCATATGATACTTGGTTCACTTTAAAATGGGTGGATTAACTCCTATTTTAAACACACAAGAAAATAAAATCAATTTATAAACCTTTTATATCACTTGCTTAATTTTTATTACATTACCAGAAACATAAATTACCGTTTTTCTGTTCGTTGCCACTTCAAAACAAAATTAAAAAACTTTTGATAGGGCTCAATGTTAACTTTCAATTTATCCAGTTCAGGATATTTTGTCAATTCCCACTTGAAAAGTTCCTCTTCTTTATTAATAAACTGAACTGCTTCCTCAGACTCCTGAATACGTTTTTGCAGTTGTCTTACATCTGCCACATACTGAAAGCAAATAGTTTTTTATCTCAAGAAATATTCAAGTAATGTTATCAAAATAAGATTAAATGATACTGCATAGGATATGCCCTTGCATTTAAACAGCAGCTCTAAATATTAACTTTACAATATTAATGCAACATAGAGAACAAAAGGTGTAGTTATGGCTACTTTACAAATAGAAGCTAAGTCACAAAAAGATCACACAGACAGTACCAATGCCAGGCCTAAGAGTCAGGCCCCCATCTGCCATTGTAAGATAAGTTACTCTGTATTTTTTTTTAATTATGCAAATATTTCCTGTATTAAATCTATGGGACTGCCATAGTTACTGCCTTATGTATTTATCAGACCTGGTGCATGCGTTCCAGCTCTGCAAATTCTGTAAATTCTTCCATGCGGCGCGATTCCTTTTCTATTTCCAAAATCAGTTTCTCTCTCCTGGCTATTAGTTCGTTTTCTCTTTTATGTTTAGCGGTCTCAATGAGCTTTTTAAAAGACAATCATGTTAATTATTTTGTTACAAAGAAAGGGTTATCAAAACAGAAATCTGAATGCTTTGTATAGTAACAAAAACCATCATAGAATTAAAAATGGGTATAAAAGTAAAAGATTGTATACAGTGACTGACATAAAAATGCAAAGAATAATAAACCACTCGGGAAAATTTTTCTAAGTCTCTAAAGTGACTTTCACAACTCTTATTTATTAATCAGAAATTTTAAGTATTTAACAGCTTCTGGCA
>NW_004445953.1:0-856 GCF_000243295.1 Trichechus manatus latirostris | reverse complement strand
CACTTAACCACCGTGCCACTAGGGCTCCTTATATTTCATACATGTATTACATATACCAGACTACTTTTTTAAAAGACATAAAACAAATTCTAACAGAGGTATAGCATCCAATACCTGACCAGTACACTTGAAAACTGTCAAGGTCATCAAAACAGTGAATGTCAGAGACACTTGAAAGTTTTCTCTTTGAGCTTAGGATCGAGATGAGAATACCTGCTATCACCCACTGACACTCAACATTGCATTAGAGGTCCTACCTCGTCTTCTGTGGCAAGGAAAACAAAGTTTTGGAACTGTGTAATGTTTGATGAAGACAAAAATAAAACTGTCATTATTTGCAAGTTATATGATGGTATATGTAGACATTTCACAAAAATCTACAGATAAACTATTAAAATTAAGAAGAAAAATAAAAAATATATATGAATTTAAGTTAATATTTAAAAATAAATAAAATTTAAAAAATTGAAATTAAGAAAATAATTTAGAAAGAGTGCTAGATATTAACTTGGTATACAAAAATAAATTGTGTATTATAACCCAAAGTATAAAATAAATATCCATGACTCCATACTGATATAACTAAATGACTGAATAAGTCAGTAGGTGGAGGAGAAGAAACAAATCTGTCATGCAGAAGAATTCCAAATGAATTACGTAGATATTTCACCCTAAAGGAGAGGGAACATAACTACCCACTTCTTAAGTACGGGCTGCACATAGTAACTTCCTTCCAAAAAGTCCAGTATGAAAAGGAGAAGAAAAAGAGTAACTTCACAAAGGAGAGGTCTGACAAACACTGGTTCAGCCAAGTGACTGAGGGCAACCTAAACGGTCAAAACCACGTTGACAGCGT
>NW_004445952.1:3278-4770 GCF_000243295.1 Trichechus manatus latirostris | reverse complement strand
TGTGTGTGTGTGTGTGTGTGTGAATGTGTGTGTATATGTGCGTGTCCACCACCTGTCTGTTAGTTTATCCTATCATGGTCGCTTGTGTGTTGCCTTGATGCCGGAAGCTATGCCACCAGTATTTCAAATACCAGCAGGGCCACCCATGGTGGACAGGTTTCAGACTAAGAGTTTCCAGACTAAAAAAGACTAGGAAGAAAGTTCTGGCGATGTACTTCCAAAAAAAATTAGCCAAAGAAAATCTTGCAGACCACAACAGAACATTATCTGATATAGTGCTGGAAGCTGAGCCCCTCAGGTTGGAAGGCACTCAACATATGAGTGGGGAAGAGCTGCCTCCTCAGAGTAGAGGCTATCTTACTAAAGCAGAGGGTCAGCTAAAAAGAGGTAAACCCTCAACGAGATGGACTGACACAGTGGCTGCCGCAATGGGCTCCAACATACCTACTATTGTGAAGATGGTACAGGACTGGGCAACATTTTGTTGTGTTGCACACAGGGTCACTATGAGTTGGAACCAACTCACTAGCACGTAACAACAACAGTGTGTGTGTGTGTGTGTGTGTGTGTGTATGAGCATCTGCTAAAGAATTTCATGAGGAAGGATGCTGGGATTTCCTTCAGCTCCCCAGGGCAAGAAAGTGTCTTAATCTTTTTTACATCTTCTGTAGGAAATCAAACCAAAATCCATTGCTGTTAAGTCGATTTCGACTCATAGACACCCCATGTGATCGAGTAGACCTGCCCTGTAGGGTTTTCTAGTCTGTAATCTTTATGGAAGTAGCTTGCTAGTGGAGCAGCTAGTGGATTTGAACCGCCGACCTTTTGGTTAGGAGCCAAGCACTTCACCACTGCATCACCAGGGCCCCTTCTGTAGGAAACAACCCAGTGAAAACATAGATGAAGCTGAAACGTAATAAGTGGGCTCCTCTCTCTCCTCCATTTTGACTAAAATAGGATTATTTTCATGGTGAGAATCTCCATGGTTGTAAAGAGATCATCTGTGCAACTGGGTTTGTATATTCATCTCCCACCCTAAGCCTTCTCCATCTCCTTAAATGTCCCACCAATCACTCAGTTGCTCAGGTCAACTCCATTTGTCTTTTCCTTCACATCCCACAGCCGATCCACCAGCAAGTTCTGTCAGCAATACCTTCAGCATATATCCCACAGAAGTGACCATTTCTCACTGTCTCCACTGCTGTCACCTTGTTGTTGATGTTACTTGCCATCAGGTCAGCTCCTCCTCACGGCGACCCCATGTACAACAGAACAAGACGTTGTCTGGTGTTGTACCTTCTTCATGATCATTGGCAGGCTCCAGTTCATTGTTGAAGCCACTGTGTATTCTGAGTGCCTTCCAACCAGGGGGCTCATCTTCCAGCACTGTATCGGGCAATATTCTGTTGTGATCCATAGGGTTTCCATTAGCTGACTTTCAGAAGTAGATCACCAGGCCTTTCTTCCTAGTCTGCCTTAGTCTGGAAGCTCA
>NW_004445952.1:0-941 GCF_000243295.1 Trichechus manatus latirostris | reverse complement strand
TTCTGGCAGTCCAAGGTATATTCAATATTCTTCAGCAACACCATAATTCAAAGGTATCAGTTCTTTTTCGGTCTTCCTTATTCATTGTCCAGCTTTCTCATGAATATGAGGCGATTGTGGATGTACTGGGTTAAATAAATGCATTATCAGAATTCATTTCACCTGTTTCTTTTTACGTTCCTTAATGTGGCTCCTAGAAAATTTTATATTAAATATGTGGCTTGCATTATATTTCTATTGAACAGTACTTTTCTAGAAGTTTTGAGGGAGATAGCAAGGCCTCAGAGCAGAAATAAATTCTGGACCTTGCTCACAGCACTTACCTTCAGGTATGAGTTCTCGCAGTCAGTACTGAAAAATGTGCCGATGACAGTTACCACAGGAGGCACAGCAGCCCTGCCTAAACCTGCAAGACAGGTCTTTAAAGCCTGCTCACGAGAGTTTCATTACGTGTTTCTGATCACAGATGTGACACATTATTCAAATATCATTTTGACCGTCACCCTAGAGGCTGGGGTTATCTGAATAGAGAGAGAGAAACATCCTGTGGAACTCTTGTATAAATGGAATTACTAGAAAGTAGTGCACTCGATTGCATAGCGGCTTGGGGAAGGTTGCTCTTATTAAAATGTTTAGATAGGAGTTTTAGTTCATTTCTGCAGAATTGCTCTCCAAATTAAAAATTTGGCTTGGCACACCAATAGACCAGAGTCTCTGGAGAAGTTGAGCCTCCTTTTTTCTTATTATATCCTTATCTGAGCACTCACAAGTGTGTTGATAGGGAGCTCAAATTGCCTGTATGAAGCATACATATTAAGAATTACTGCAGTCCTGCAAATTGGAGCTCTCTTGCTTGGCCTAAAGAAGTCAGGCAGGCTTCAGGAAAACCAGCTACTAGACTACTAGCTGGAAAGTTGGCAGTTTGAACGCACCCAGAGGTG
>NW_004445951.1:3479-4686 GCF_000243295.1 Trichechus manatus latirostris | reverse complement strand
TTTGATAACCTTTGTTTTTTAATTGGTATGTTTTGGCAATTTACATTAATTTTTAATTCTATTTTAATTTATTCATTTGGTATATCTCTGTGCTTTTCAATCTTTATTTTTACTTTTGCTCTAGGGATTATAATCTACATACCTAATTTTTATAGTCTATTTAGAGGCAATATTTTACCAATGTAATTAAAACTTGAATGCCTTACATCTATATAGGTCCCTTTACTCTTTCCTTTTTATTTTATTGGTGTCACACATACTACATCTACATACATTGAAATCCTTCAGACAGTATTATAATTTGGGCTTTCTAATCTAGTTTGGAGCCCTGGTGGCACAATGGTTAAGAGATCGGCTGCTAACCAAAATGTTGGCAGTTCAAATCCACCAGCTGCTCCTTAGAAACCCTATAGGGCAATTCTACTCTGTCCTATAGGGTTGCTATGAGTTGGAATTGACTCTACAGCAATGGATTTGGTTTGGTAATCTGGCCTATTTTAGTTACCCAGATATTTAGCATTTTTGTTGTTCTTCCTTTATTCCTGAAGTCTTAAGTTTCTTTCTGTCATAATTTGCTTTCATCCTAAAAATCTTCCTTTAGCATTTCTTTTAAGGTAACTCTGTTGGCCACAAATTCTCGTAGTTTTTCTTAATATGAGAAGGTCATTATTTCTCCTTTGTTTCTTATGGATTTGATAACTTTCCATCAAGTTATGAACTGTCAGTTATTTTAGTGTTTGACTATGATGTTACTGGGCATTGCTTTCTTTGAGTTTATTTCTCTATTCCAGGGATTCTCTAACATTCTCTGGCTTCCATGAGACCTTATCAAATTCACTTGACTAGAAAGTCGACATTCTCTCATAGTTTTAGCGTCCCCCCCTAAATGCTCCCCAGGCCACCACTGTCTTGCAGTTCCATGCAACTAGAGGTGACCTTGTGGTTAAGTGGCAAGAAAAAAGAAAAAAAAAATTGGGATTTCCCCAACATTCTTTTAACCACAGGAGCCCCTTTTCTGAGTCTCCAGGCCCAGAAAGATGGACTTTATCAGAATCTTAATTGAGGTTGTGCTAGTGAGGCTTTGTCTGTGGCTTTGACACTGATTGAAAAGCAACAGAGAAAAGATAATAGATTTCTTTCACACACTGTCCTGCATTTTTCATGTTCCTCTGGGTAGAGATATTGGATTCTCTCTGATTTTTTGTTG
>NW_004445951.1:0-1542 GCF_000243295.1 Trichechus manatus latirostris | reverse complement strand
AGATTTGTTAAAGTGCTCAGCTGCTAACCAAAAAGTTGGAGGTTAGAGATCCCCCAGATGTGACTCAGAAGAAAAGCCTGGAGATCTACTTCCAAAAAATCAATCACTGAAAACCCTACAGAGCTCAGTTCTACTTGGACATACATGAGGGCTCCATGAGTTGGAGACAACTCACGGTAACTGGTAAAGTTGATTAAGAAGAAAAATGGGCGGGGTGGGGGACAGCCAAGACGGTGCCTTAGTCAAACATACCATGCCATCCCTTTACAGCAAATAACACAGAAACCAAGTGAAACAGATACAGATGACAATCCTGACACCCTGAGCATCAAATGAAAGGATAAGGAATTAGACCAAACATTGATTGGAAGAAGAAACTGACCAAAAACAACGAATGAGAAGAGTCAGGAAGCAGAGGTGCCCTGCCCACTTGCCTGGCACAGCATGGCCATCTTGAGACAAAGCCAGCAGCGATCCTTTGTGAGGAGCACAGGAAAGCAATTTCACGGAATTCCCAACAGCAGAGAAACAGTGTAGACATACACAGAGTGAACCAAGGTGAGCCAGACATGAACCGAAGTAAGGAGGAAAAGTACAGGAAAGAAGGCAAGAACTCCAGGGATCCCAGCATCCACAGAGCAGAGTGGGAGCTAGGACCCAGAGAAAGGGCTACTCACCAGCAGTGGACCCCATCCACTGGGATAAGTTGCACACAGGGAGAAACAGATTCATGAAGTGTCAACAAGAGGCCCCACACACAACTGGACTAACGGCAGCCCCCACTCCCTGCGCTTGGCTGGGGTCAGGTCCTGATTGCTGGCTGCAGCCAACAGAAGTGCTGAAGCACCCTCATCCATTAACCAGAGGATCATGTTACCACTTGTCCACCCTCCTGGTGATTAGCATGAACACCCCCATCCCTGAAGCCCTGACTGGTAGGGATCACAGAATGAATCCCTCGATCCCCCCCACCAACATGCCAAGCCGCATGAGAGCACTCCAGTACACCCAGCCACCTGGTGGCCAACCCCTCTGAATTGCCAAGAGGTGCGAGAGTTCTCTGGTGCACCTGGCCACCGGCCACCCTCCCCTCTGCTGACACACTGAGCAGTGTGAGCTCTGGTGCTTCTGCCTACGCAACCACCTCCCCCAGTCCTCACTGACCCACCAAGTGGCACGATAGTGCTCCAGCACACCCCACCACCTGTCTGCACCCCACCACTGACCAAGTGAGTGTTGGGAGAGCCTTTGGCATTCCCAGCTGCCCACCACGGCCCCAGGGCACTGTCTTGTCCATGCAGCAAGTGGCTGTGAGTGCCCCCATGCTGCTGGACTGACAATAGGTAGCAATCAGCACCCACTCAGCCCATCCTCAGCTGTCTGAAACACCCAGTGAAATCTCATCCAGCCTGCCACTGCCCTACCCACACAGAGACATGTGGTGAGTGCTCCTGTGCCACCAGACGAGCTATCAGTGAAGCACACCTAGCCCACCCGCCCTAATACATCAAAACAAAACAAAAAATCAGGATGAAACAAACA
>NW_004445950.1:2702-4782 GCF_000243295.1 Trichechus manatus latirostris | reverse complement strand
AGTTCCCCCACTGAGTGGACTTTACACCCTTGTCAAGAATTTATTGACCATTGACGCATGGATTTATTTTTTGACTCTCAATTCTGTTGCATTAGTTTATCATTATACCAGTAATAGATTGTTTTGATTACTGTAGTCTTATAGTATGTTTTGGTATCAGAAGTGTGAGTCCTCCACTTGTTCTTTTTCAAGATTGTTTTGGCTGTTTAGGGCCCTTTGCACTTTGCTTTTCCATTTCTGCAAGAAGACTGTTGGATTTTTGATAGAGATTGTGTTTAATCTGTAGATTGTTTTGAGTGGTATTGACAGCTTAACAATATTAGGTCTTCAAGTCCATAAACATGGTATGTCCTTCTGTATATTTAGATCTTTAATTTCCTTCAGTAATTTTTATCATTTTGAGTGTACAAGTCTTTCACCTACTTGATTAAATTTATTCCTAGGTATTTTATTCCTTTAGATGCTATTCTAAATAGAATTGTTTCTTTAATTTTCTTTCAGAATGCTCATTGAGATGTATAGAAAGCCAACTGATTTTTGTGTGTTGACCTTGTATCCTGTCACTTTGCTGAATTCATTTATTAGCTCTAATAGCTTTCTTGTGGGTTCTTTGGGATTTTCTATATATAGGATCATGTCATCTGCGAAAAAAGCAGTAGTCTTACTTCTTCCTTCTTGAATTGGATAACTTTTATTTATTTTCCTTATTTAACTGCTCTGTCCAGGACTTCCAATACATATGAATCTCAGTGGTGAGAGTGGGCATCTTTATCTTGTTCCCAGTCTTAAGGGGAAAGCAGTCAGCCTTTCTCCATTGAGTATGATGTTAGCTATGGGTTTTTTCATAAATGCCCTTTATCATATTGAGGAATTTTCCTTCTGTTTTTAGTTTGTTGAGTGTTTTTATCATGAACAGGTGTTGGATTTTGTCAGATACTTTTTCTGCATTGATTAAGATGATCATGTGGTTCGTCTTCTTTGTTTAGTAATGTGGTGTATTACGCTGATTGATTTTCTAATGTTGAATCACCCTTGCATTCCTGGAACAAGTTGTACTTGGTCATGGTGTATAATCCTTTTAATATGCTTTTGGATACAGTTTGCTAGTATTTTGTTGATGATTTTTGCCTCTATATTTATAAGGATATTGGTCTGTAGTTTTCCTTTCTTGTGGTGTCTTTGTTTGACTGGTATCAGGGTGATGCTAGCCTCATAGAATTAGTTAGGAAGTGTTACCTCGTCTTCTATATTTTGGAAATGTTTAAGAAGGATTTGAGTCACTTCTATAAATGTTTGGTAGAATTCCCCAGTGAATCCATCTGGTCTGGTTTGATTTTTCTTTGCTGGGAGGTTTTTAATTACTGATTCAGCCACTTCATTTGTTATATGTTTGTTGAGATGTTCTGTTTCTTGTTGAATCTATGTGGGAAGTTTATGTGTTTCTAGGAATTTGTCCATTTCCTCTAGGTTATCTAATTTGTTGGTTTACAGTTCTTCACAGTGTTCTCTTTTGATCCTTTTTATTTCTGCAGGGTCTGTAGAATTGTCTATTTCTCCCTTCAATTTTGTCAATATTTGCTTTATAGATTTTGGGCTCTGATGTTAGGTGCATATATATTTATAATTGTTATCTCTTCTTGATAAATTGACCCTTTTATCATTTTATGGTATCCTTCTTTGTCTCTTATAGGAGATTTTGACCTAAAGTCTATTTTGTCTGATATTAAAGTCACCACCCCAGCACTCTTTTGGTTACTACTTGCATGGAATATTTTTCCAATTCTTCTGTTTTCAACTTACTTGTGTCTTTTGTAGACAGCATATAGTTGGATCTTGCTTTTTAAATCCAATCTGCCACTCCCTGTCTTTTAATTGGAACAGTTCTTATGGGGTTGTGTACAGATTTCTAGTTATTTTTTTGGTGTTTGTGTGCGGAGGCTCAGGATATGAGATCTGCTCACACGGCCATCATCTCAAAAGTCCTCTGCTCAACTTCTTTTTCAAAGTATGCTATGAATGTTAGACATCTTTTCAAAGAAATAGGAATTTTAGGTAATATATCTAGGACTGAATGCATCTT
>NW_004445950.1:0-1519 GCF_000243295.1 Trichechus manatus latirostris | reverse complement strand
ATACATTTATAAATAGTAATTATTGTATTTAATTCTAATTAACATAGAAATCAAGAAAATCATCACATATTACAATAATAAGTTTTACTTTGTTGACCAAACCACATTATTACTTTTCTATTGCCTAAAATAATCATTAATATTGACAACTTTTCCAATATTATGTATTGTGTCACTGTAGTTTCCTTAATTATACACTCAGTACTAAAGGACAAAGACTGGTTCCTTAGAAGCTGAGGTTCCCTTGACTTCTCTGTATCCAACTATCTCCTGATCTTTCCTCCAATCTAATGTTTGTTCATCTGTGTTTGGCCTCCTGATTTGTCACAGCATCCTGGGTCTTGGAGCAGCCTAAGCCACTGGGCAAATTGGTGTGTACCTATGTCAAAAGACCAATCATTCCAGACAGTGTTAAAACAGGCAAGAATGCCTTTTTTTAAAAACTTTGATTCAAAACAGAATAGGAAGACAACGGGAAAGGGACTCTAGCTGCAGAGGAACAAACTCAAACACAAATCTGGGTTTAACTCCATTGAAATAAAAGGCTGCAAAGTTTTTAAAGACACTTAAGGTATTTGATCACCAGGAGGGAGGAGTGGCATACAGAGGTTACAGTTAAGGGCCAGTCTGCTCAGAATGTTTTGTTTTCATATGATAAGTCCACCTGGATACTGGGAGATCCAAGAGGAGGGAGCATTAGGGAGATAGATACAAGTTAGGCACCAGGGAAAATAAAGGTTGTTAAAACAGAGGGTCATAAGTCCTTCTGATCAGTTGTTTGCATTAAGCCATTTCCAGAACTCACAAAGGTGTGGGGGGATTTCTTTGAAGAAAAGGGCTCGGGTAAAATACAACTTTGTCAACTCCCATGTAGGAAGAGTGATCATGTACATGTTTGCAGCAGATAAATAAAAACCCAGGCTCCATGAAGACAAAAAGAGCACTATGAAATTTGGCATTGGTTCCTCTGTATCTGGTCATTTAGAAGCAGAGGAGTGGATTAGACTTTTCTCACCTCTACTCCTTGATAACTACGTACAACTAGAACAAGCTGACTCTAACGAAGTCTTAGATGTAGCGTGGTTTCAGGGGAAGGAGGAACCACTGCACATACCTGGAAGAATAAATCATTCATGTAAAGTGAAATAGTCAATGCATCAGTGATATTAGATTTATTTGTCTCTTTTGACTGGGAAGTAGAGATTGTTTTAGAGTTGAGGGATGAAGAGGGTAGGAGACTGGAAAGCCCTAGTTACCTGGAAGGAATAGACAGAAAATGCTTCCAGGGTGGGTGAGAAGAGAATCCACAAATAGGAGACCAAAGGCAATGAGATTTCTTGACATAATTTTTTCTTGGATCTATCACATTTATCTTCATCATTTTGACAAATAGAAGCAGTGAAGGGGAACTGAAACAGAAACCCAAACCATCAAGCTTGGCTGGTCTCTGTGGGACTGTGGCTGGCAGCGTATCTCCAACTTCTTAACCTCTTTCCTGATTAGAGTCTTAGATGGGCCT
>NW_004445949.1:2751-4766 GCF_000243295.1 Trichechus manatus latirostris | reverse complement strand
GCACACACATGCACAATTACACACACGGACACACAGGAGCACATCTGCAGACACATGGACATACACATGCACTCACACACGGTGACACACAAATACATGCTCACAACATTTACATACACGTACATGGTGCACACACAGGGATACATATGCATGCAAACATGTACGCACACACAATGTGCATATACACACATGGGGACACATACACACTCACATATATACACATACACATACTTACACACACGATGCACACACAGGGATACATACGTGCTCACGCACATACACACATACGGGATATCCACATACACGCACACCCCCCCCCCAATGCAGCCACACCAGATCTATGGCGTCTTAGAACATGCCGTTCTTTCTCTGCCCCTGGGCTTCCCTCTGCCTAGCAAACCCCGAAGGTCCCGTTTTAAAGGTCAGTTGAGGGGACAGGCTGACCCCGAAACCCTTCCGGCCAGGAGAGCGCCCACGCTTTGTATAGGACATGACTGTCGGTTCAGGGGCCAAATGCGCTGTAGCATGTCAACACCACCCAGTCTGAAATGCCAGCTTTGTCCCTGCTGGACTCAGGCCTGTTTCAGCTGGGGCCTAAGGGGCAGGGAGGGTACGTAGGCTGGCATCTGAGTTACCCCTCCTTTATCATAAATTCATGGTTGCCAAGCTCTGTCTTTTTAAGAAGTTCCAGCTCTCAGGGGCAGAAGACAGAGCAGCCGCAGGGTGGTGGCTGGGAGCTCAGCTCTGGAGTCAAGTATGCGCTGAGCCAGGCAAGCTCAGACCTACTGGCCTCACCCCTTCCCCCGAGGTCCTCCTTGGGTGGGTGGATGAATTGGGGGCAAGGTGTCAGCGGGTGCTAGGGAGGAAGAGAGCTAGGGAGTCCTGGGTGGTGCAAATGGTTAAGCACACACCTACTAGCTGAAAGGTTGGAGGTTTGAGTCCACCCAGAAGTGCCTCGGAAGAAAAGCCTGGTGATCTGCTTCTGAAAACTCAACCTCTGAAAGCCCTATGGAGCACAGTTCTACTCTGACACATGCGGGGTTGCTGTGAGTAGGAGGTGACTCGTCAACAACTGATGTGGTTTTGTGTTTTTGCTGAGAGTGACCCCTACGCGCAACCCACACCTCCCAGCACCACACCTCGTGAGGAGTGTGGGTGTGGAAGGTGCTGTTGAAAACATGGACTTTAAAGCTGAAAAAAGGCATGTGAATCACATAGGGGAGGGGGGAGTGGGACCAGGGATATTCTGTGTGTCTGCTCTGGGCCGCCGACTCTACCTGTGGCTGTGGGAACCCTTAGGGCCTCCTGAGGTCCTACGCGTGACAGGGAGCATTGTGGAACTATTGGACGGATGAGGCGGCCAGGAACTCCACACGAGAATGCAGGTGTCACTCGAACAAGCCTACAAAGTGGACGTTTTCATGCCCATTTCACAGATTACAAACACCGAGGCCCAGTGGGGTGAACTGCCTTACCCAGCCGGGAGGAGGCAGGAGTACCCAGCCAGGAGTACCCGGAGGCAGGAGTGGACCTAAGAAGCCTGACCGCAAGGTCCACATCATTTCACGGCTTTGCTGGACCAGTCCGCTCGAGTCACACCAGGGGAAACTGAGGTACAGAGGGCCTTTGATGCTCCCAAGGCCACCCAGGAGGTGGTGGTTGGGCTGGGGTTAAGTCTTAGGGCCCCTTTCCTCGAAGAATGTGGACTCCATTGCTGTAGAGGTGGGTGGTGCCCTCTGTCCACCCCTGCCCCCTTAGCACCATGCCTTCCTACACATGAACCCCTCAGGCCCAGAAATGAGGGGACCTCAGGGGTGTTCACAGACTGAGACTAGTGCAGCACACGCCTGCTCTCCGCCCCCAATGAAGGAAGCGTCTAGGCCCCCAGCCCCAGCCAAGGACGACAGGGCGCTTTAGTCCACATGGGGCTTGTGGGGACGCCACGCAGCAGCCTCACCTCTTGCTCCGCCTTCTGCTTTCTCGACCCAACGAGGGTGGTGCAGGGAGGCAGCTAC
>NW_004445949.1:0-1450 GCF_000243295.1 Trichechus manatus latirostris | reverse complement strand
CTATATGGTGTTCGCACAACGTTCAAATCACACAATGTCCTATTTCACAGAATGTGTCGTGGATGTTAAACAACACGTGGCTGCATTACTTTATTTACCCAGTGGTGTCTGTTTCCTGGGGCCCTAGCGGCTCAGTGGTTAAGAGCTCAGTTGCTAACCACAAGGTCAGCAGTTCGAATCCACCAGGCGCTCCTCGGAAACCCCATGGGGCAGTTCTCCTCTGTCCTACAGGATCGCTAAGAGTCGGAATCCACTCAATGGCAATCCTTTCCTTTTTTTTTCCTGTCTCCCAGTAAAGTGCAAGCTTCCTGAGGGCAGGAACACTCCATTCTTACTTTCTGCTGTTTCCCAGCCTCTCTCACACTTCTTGGCATATAAATAACGGATAAATTAATAAATGCTTGCCCAATAAAGGAGTCCACGGGTGGCGCAAATGGTTAAGCACTTGAATACAAACTGAAAGATTGGCGGTTCCAATACACCCAGAGGTACCTCGAAAGAAAGGCCTCCCAATCTACTTTTGAAAAATCAGCCATTGCCAAACTTGTAGAGCACAGTTCTACTCTGAAACGCGTGGGGTTGCCATGAGTTGGAATCAACTTGATGGCCACTGTTTTTTGTTTTTTTTTTTCCCAATAATATAACCGACGAATTAACAAATGCTGTTATGTAACCTGCATTCAACTTGACAATATATTTGTATGAGTCAGGTTAGGCTGAGACATGCTTCAGTAACAAACATCCCAAAGTCTCAGTGGCTTAACTGGAAAGTGCGATTCTTTTCTGTGCAAAGCCCACTGGAGTCCAGGTGGTTCTCCAGAGCGGCTGTCACCCAGAGACGGCTCAGGGCCCGGGCTGATGCGACCCCAGCGTCCTGGAGCTGCGTGTCTGGATCACGCGACCACTCGGGTTGATGAGCTGAAGGAGAGAGCAGGAGAATGGCTCTGAAGTGCTTCTGCCTGGAACGAACACATCACTGCTGCTCGCATTTCACAGGCAAAGCAAGTCACAGGGCCACGCGGAACTCAGGAAACTCTAGAGGGGATGCCTACTCTCTACCTCAATGCTGGCAGGTGATCTTCTCCAGCAACCTTTAGACCTTGCTCAGCTTTGGATTTAGCCTCTATTCTAGAGACTTCCACTTCTCCCGGCAGCTTCCCTGGCCTGTCTGGATGAGCCATCTTCATAATACCTAATACGCTCAGCCAGAGACCCTACCAGCCTGAGACCTGAGGAACTAGATGGTACCCGGTTACCACCAACGACCGCCCTGCAGGGATCGCAACAGAGAGTCCCGGACAGAGCAGGAGAAAAATGTAGAACAGAATTCAAATTCATGTAAAAAGACCAGACTTACTGACCTGACAAAGACTAGAGGAAGTCCCCAAACTGTGCCCCCTAGACGCTTGGCTGACCCAGAACTGAAGCCACTCCTGAAGCCCACTTTTCA
>NW_004445948.1:3255-4783 GCF_000243295.1 Trichechus manatus latirostris | reverse complement strand
GGGCAGTGTTTTGTTCTGTTGTACATAGGGTCACTATGAGTCACAACCAACAAGACCATATGTGCCCTCCAACCATCATTAACATCTACAATGATGCTGAGTGTGTGGTGATTATTTACCAGCTGGTAGCTTCGCTATGTTATGAAAACCCTTATAGTTATGCCTGGGTATTTTATGTAGGGAAAGTAAGGAGGCCAGTAGTTGTAGTACTATTTCCTAGAAATTATAAATTGTAACTGGTTGTCACCAACTACTCTGTATAGATCAGTTTTGCAGAATTGTATTCAACCACTTACCTGGGGCAAATGATGTTTTTGACAGGTGAGTGGAATTTTGCAAGACTAGATAAAACTCTGTAAATCACATATAAATAACTCTGAAAACTACAACTCCCATCATGCCCTGCAACTCTGTGTACTCTGATCTCATCAAAGATTAAGCAAATGGGTTTTTGGAATCAGATCTCAATCCATGCGAAATGTATCAGTATGACAGCCTTAGAAATGAATTGTAGTATAATTCAGTTCTTTGAATTATTTTTCCACATTCCCTTACTCTTTCAAGAAGTAAAAACGAGAATGTTTCTGAAAATTCCGTTTACATAAGATTAACGCAGAGGCATCTTAGTGTTTGTGCCTACAAATGTACAGTGATGTATCCATCTTTTTTAATTTTTTTCCTTTTTCTTATCTCCCAATCCAGTCTATCAGCATGTCTTTTTACACTACTTCCAGAACCTGTCTTGGAATCTGTCTACCTCTGTCACCTGGACCACTGCAACAACTGCCTAGCCTGGTTTCCTTCATCTGCTATTGCCTCTCTACAGTTCATTCTCCGCATTCAGCCAACGTGATCTTTTTAAAAATAAGAATCAGAAATGATGGTTTCAGTTGTTCTGATTACACTTATGTTAAAATATAGACGGAGGCTCTAAAAGACCAGGACCCTGGCTGGCCATCCAATCTTATCTCCCACCACTGTCTGTTGTACACTGTGCAGATTGGACAAGCCAAGTCTAATCTTATCTTGAGCCATGTACACTCACTATTCCTTGCACCAGTCATTTCATTCAGCGAATCCTCCTTGACTTTCTGATTGAAGTTTAAATGTCGCTTATTCACAGAGGCCGTTCCACACGTCACTCTGAGTCATATCACATTCTAGTTTTACTTATTTTAGAATTCTCATCACTATTTTACATTACTTTATTTACTGTTTATTTGTTTATTGTCCATTTTCTTACAGTAAACTAGAAGGTCCGTGCCTTTCTTCTTCACAGTGGTATTGCCAGTGCCTGCCAGAAACAGTACTTGGCCCATAGCATTCATTTGCTAATTTTTTTCATGAACATAGACTGAGTGAACTTATCCTTTAGATCCTCAATTTTATCCTCTCTGTGTCTCATTAAAAATTTTTGTAAAAGTCATTTGGTGAAGCAAATGTTATTTTTAGTTGGTTTATACTTTGAGAGACGACTTCATTTCTGATTGTTCTTCACAGACAGTAACTTCACGTCAAGTGTATAATA
>NW_004445948.1:0-1107 GCF_000243295.1 Trichechus manatus latirostris | reverse complement strand
TTTTCCAACTAGCGATCCTTCTTCTTTGTTTTCCAGCTTTCCCATTTCAATCACTAGTAATTATCAATGCATCCTGATTGCATGTTCGATCAATTTCAGACTGTAGAAGTTGGTAAAAATCTTCAGTTTCTTCATCTTTGGCCTTAGTGATTAGTGCGTAAATTTGAATAATAGCTGTATTAACGGGTCTTCTTTGTAGGCGTATGGATATTATCCTATCACTGATAACATTGTACTTCAGGATAGATGTTGAAAGGTTCTTTTTGATGATGAATGCAACACTATTCCTCTTCAATTTGTTATTCCTGGCATAGTAGAACTTATGATTGTCTGATTCAATTTGGATTGTTAGACTCTTAATAAAGTTGTTGAATGAATGAATGAATGAATGATGAACCATTCCGTTGACACAGGAGCCATTGTACTAAATTTGAGTAAAGTAGAGTATCAAATTCAACAGCTGGTTATCTTACATTGAGAAAGAAACTTTTGTTCTTAGTTTAATCACTTTGAAAATGAGGAAATATCACTTGCATTACAGTTGCTGGGTGGATAGGAGATTTATACAAAATGGAGAGTCTATCACCTAGGAAGCCTTCAATAAATGTTTGCTTCATATTGTTTCCTTCTCTACTTTTTAGCTTAGCTCCTCTCTTTAAAACTAGACTTTTAGTTAACTTAATAAAGACAAATAGAATCTCTCAGGGAGAGAGTGAGAGAAGAGAAGAGAGGATAGGAGAAAGATACAGTACTAGTCTCAACATAATAATTTTTTTTCTTATACATTTTGAATCATACTAGTCTTTGTTGTTCAAACATTTACAGTAATTATTACACTCAAACAATTCTGATGGTTAAACAAAAGTTTACTATTTGTTAATAAATGCAAGGTATGGGCATTTTACTTGGCCATCTGAAATCCAAATAGCTCAAGGTTATAGGACTCTGTGAGTTAATGGAATGAGATTTGTGGTTTAGCAGGCAGCTTTCTATTGCAGTCATAAAAGACCTGAATGAAATACTACTGACTGTCTTCTTCCAAGAGGGAGTATTTCTGCCTGTGGTTACCATTTCAAAAAAGTTACAGACTTATAAATACCCTACACA
>NW_004445947.1:4240-5194 GCF_000243295.1 Trichechus manatus latirostris | reverse complement strand
GATCACATCAGATCACAAAATGGAGGAAGTCTACATCATTAAATAACTGCTGAATTATATCATTAAATAACTATAAAATTTACATCATTACATAACTGCCAAATTACATCGTTATATAATGCTGAATTACATCATTACTTAACTGCTAAACCACTGCGAATCATGGCCCAGTGAAGCTGACATATAACCTTAATTATCATACTTCTCGCCTTGCACTTTGGCGTCCATTACTGCCAGTCATATGTACTTAATGCGTAAAATACTTGGATAGTAGATTTTTTTTTACTGTTGTCATAAATGGGAAATGTCGAATAAGAAGATAGTTGACAACTGAGGGGTAGGTATACAGGAAATTCAGGAGATCCATATAGTGTAATTTCAGAGTTGTTAGTACTTACATGACTAACAGCTGTGTTCACATTACCTTGGGTGACAAAGATTCTCATTCCTCTTGCCTTTGTGTATTAACTAATTAGCAACTAGTGTCACTTATTTTTTCAGACTTTCAATTTTTGTTTCTAGATTCAGACAGATCCTGTACTCCGCCCTCATCCTCCATTGTGCCTGATGTGCCCCAGTCAATTGACTTGCTGTTTATCTTCTTTAGAGAAGAAACTTTTATCCTTTTTCTGAGCAGAGGAAGAGAAGTTGACTGGTTGATCTGAAAAGAAGAAGGTACAGATAGATTTATCTTTTATTAAAAAAAAAAAAGAAAGAAATTATCTTATTTAAGGCTTCTACTTACTCTCTTATTATACAGTGTCTATGGCAGTCATTCTCTGAAATTTTGGGGAGTTGTGTGGTATAATTGGAGTTGATTTTCACCTTCCTCATTGTCAGCTTAGATTTTTGGTGCTACAACCCTACCCTACTACCATAGATCGTCTAAGTATTTTGCCACTCCATCTACTTTTCAGCTTCCAAAATTGTATTACTACTATTCTATTCTTTTCA
>NW_004445947.1:3008-4140 GCF_000243295.1 Trichechus manatus latirostris | reverse complement strand
GAATTTTAAAAATACAAAACAAAAACAATGACAAAAACACTAAATGACAACAACAGGAGGGAGAAAAATAGATAAGGTTATTTAATATGCCATCTTTGAAATTTAACATTTAATCATTTGACAAATGATTGCCTTTTTATTAATTTAACCTGGTACAAGTTGATACTGAGATTCGGATTGTTTTTCCAGTACAAGTAAATATTTTCTTTTCCTATATTGTTAAAGATTCCCTCTGTTTATAAGTTCTATTCTGTGTTTTCAGAGTGATTGAGATGTTGCCTAGATGTTGTGTCTTCATTAGTATTTTGAAATGAAAATTAAGGGAGAAAAAACATAGCTGTATTATTTTTTGCCACTATTTCTTGAATTATTCTATGTCTCTATAAGGTAAAATATTTAATAATGCTTGAAAATGAAATAACTATTCCTAAAATCTTAAAACTATTGTCAGGATGGCGCAGAACCAGGCAGTGTTTCCTTCTGTTGTACATAGGGTCACTATGAGCCAGAACTGACTCGATGGCACCTAACAACAACAAAATCTCCTTGAACCTCATGTGAAACAGTGGCCTATGGCATTAAATTTCAAGGAGGAGACTTGCATACATTTTGGATAGAATCTTCAAAAATATACTGGAACTTCAGTTTTGGTGAATCAGCATTTGATAGTATAATAACTAAAATTTGGTCAGTATTTCTGGGGATAGAAGAAAAATCTAGAGAACAAATAATTCATTTACTTATTAAGATATGGTGTCTGTTTTTTTTTTTTCCTTTTCTTTTTTAAGCTGTTTGTTCACATATGTTGCTTTTACTGTCTTACCTTCCTTAGCCAGACTAGTCTACTTGACATTCAAAGAAATGTTATTTTCTTTTATGTGTGTGTTTTTTGTATCCTTTCAATCTGGTATGGTCTTCCACATGGTCGGTACTTACTGAAACATTTCTCTTCAAGCACCAGTGATTAAGAGAGAACTTTATACCCAGACTACATGAGTGCAAGTCCTGGTTTTTGTGTCTTCTTATCAGTAAAATCGGTAAAATAATAGTTGTTATTTCATAGAATTGTTGTAAACATTAATCGGTAAATATGTGGATGTTCCTTATACAGTGCCTAAAAACACTTTGCTGT
>NW_004445947.1:1506-2824 GCF_000243295.1 Trichechus manatus latirostris | reverse complement strand
AAGCACCAGTGATTAAGAGAGAACTTTATACCCAGACTACATGAGTGCAAGTCCTGGTTTTTGTGTCTTCTTATCAGTAAAATCGGTAAAATAATAGTTGTTATTTCATAGAATTGTTGTAAACATTAATCGGTAAATATGTGGATGTTCCTTATACAGTGCCTAAAAACACTTTGCTGTCTAGTCGGTTCTTACATATAGTGACCCTGTAAGACAGAGTAGAACTTCCCCATAGGTTTTTCGAGGCTGGAATCTTTATGGAAGCAGACTGCCCCTGGGTGGGTTAGAACCACTGACCTTTGGGTTAGCAGCCCAGTACTTAACCACTGGGGAATAATGAAGGAGCCCTGGTGATGCAAGAGTTAAATACTCAGCTTCTTACTGAAAGGTTGGTTGTTTGAACCGATCTAGCAGCTCCATGGGAGATAGACCTGTTGATCTCCCATAAAGACTACAGCCTAAAAAACCCTATGGGGCAGTTCTACTCTGTCATGTGGAGTTGCTACAGGTCAGAATTGACTCCATAGCACCTAACAACATCAGGGCATAATAAAGGCTATATTTATTTATATTTATTGCTACTGTTACTGCTGCTCTTGCTTTTTGTTATTATTTTTATCATTATTATTAATATTTAAATAATTCCCTCTCTGAGGATTTTCTGTCCTCTAAATATGAAAATATGAATTGATCGTGTTTTATATTTCCACTTAATATGTACTTCATTGTGTAATACTTGTTTAATAGGTTTTAAGATTTGTTTATACATTTTAACTTTTCTCAAATCAGGATGCATCTTCCTATTAAAGACATGAAACAAAACTGTGTTGGCATATATTGAAAGTGAGGATTTGTATTTGTTTCTTCCAGTCACCTAGTGGCACAAGGAACCTGCGACTACCTTCATTAAATGCTCTGTTGAGACTTTTTGGACCACACCAGTATTCAGAATGCAACATGTACAAGGTAATGCTTAGGGACTTAAATTGTCAGGGAAAGCTTTTTCTCCCTCCACCCACTATCAAGGTTGAACCATGTGAGTTTCCTTGCTGTCCTTTTTATATGTATTTCAATTTCTTGCTAACCACTTATAATACTTTGCTATTTTTTCCACTTTACATGATTTAGCCAAAGCTTGGCATGTAGAAAATATTGTAAAAAAGATTTGGAGAACCAAGCATCAAACAATGTGCAATGTAATTTTATCTTGTATTTTGTGAATTGGATTACATTTATTTGCAACAGTGATATTTTATGTAGTGTAAACATTTTACTGAATCTGTAGCATATAATTTTATATGTATAAAAATTGATAAAG
>NW_004445947.1:0-1108 GCF_000243295.1 Trichechus manatus latirostris | reverse complement strand
CGGCAGCTTGGATTCCACCCTCCTGCACTGGCTGACTCCATGAGTGCCATTTGTTGGCTGATGGTGTTGCTTTTTTCCACTTATTTTGATTTCTTCCCTACCTCTCACCACCTCCCCCTCCTTTCACTCAAATACCTGGCTCCAGGTGCCATCTTCGCTTCTTCCTAAGGGGCTGCAGAGCTCCGTTCGAGTATGGAACTGCTTCCCGATCTGTGCTGCCACACTGGTGGGATCCAGGGGCTTTTTTGTTTGTTTGTTTACTTGTTTTGAATTCTTTGTTTTCTTTTTCTTTTCTCGAGTTGGGAGCCCATTCTAGCTGGGCAGTGCTACATGGCTTGGGACCTACCCCCTCAGCTTGTGCAAACGTGCATTTCTTTCTTTGTGTTTGTTTTTTCTCCTGTTTTTTGGGGGGCTTTTCTTGTTCTTTTTTTTTTTAATTTGTATTTTCTTTTCTGTCTTTTCAATTTTTCTCTTTCTTCATTACTCAGTTTCTCATCTCTCTATACCTTCCTTCTCTTCCTGTCCCCTGAATACCTGGTGCTGAATACCTCTACGCATTCTAGCCAGGCTGTACTTCGACACCTGGGAACAACTTCCCCAGACCTCGGAGCCACACCAGTGGGATACCTGGGAGGTTTGCTGTTCTTTTTTCTTTATAATTTTTATTTATTCATTCTTTTCTTTTCTTTTTCCCTTTCTTGTTTTTTTGAATTTAATAGTCCCTGATCTCCCCACTCCAACAGCAAGCTCCCCTAGCACTCTTTTTTGTTTGTTTCTATGTCTTTGGCTCCTGTTCCTCTCTCCTCTCTTCCATATGCATCTTAGCTCCACACATCACAGTCGCCACCCTCCATCCTTCCTACCTGCACTGTGCGCTTAACATCACACCACCAAGCAGCACAGGCATGGCTTACCAGAACCTGCCCTGCACTGACTACCAACCCACCCTGGTGGCTGTAGTAAGTGCCACAAACAACCCATCCCAGAAACTCTTCAGCTAGACCTGCCCTGCTGTACCATATCTGAGTGACTGACCCTACCAATTGGAGAAGGAGGCGAAAAGTATCATGCTCACAGACGAGCAAACAACAAAGAACACACAGCCCGC
>NW_004445946.1:0-4785 GCF_000243295.1 Trichechus manatus latirostris | reverse complement strand
TGTTACTGTTACATGAGAAACTATCTGTTCTGTAAGCCTTCACCTGAAGTACAATAAAATATTAAATAAATAAATAAATAAATAAAGTGACAAAAGTCAAAGCACAGCATTTGCCAAAAGTAGAAACTGTTATAAACCACACACATACCCCACCTCCCATGTCAAACTGGAAGCCCAAATGGCTACACCCCTTCAAGGTAACAACTAATTCAGAAGTTACAGAGTTTCTGCGTGGGATGATGAAAAAGTTTTGAAAGTAGTAGTGATGGTTGTACTACACTGAATGTAATTCCAGTAATGCCACTAAAGTGTACGGTTAAAACAGCAAATTTTAGGTTATATGTATTTTAACACAATAAAATTTTTTTAGAAAAGAGTTAACCAGAAGTAAATTAGCCCTCTCACAAGCTGCAGTCCGACTTCCTATGGTCCAGGGAATCTCAGGCATAGCACTTGGATTAGGGTTTGTTATGGGTTGAATTGTGTCCCCCCAAAATGTGTGTCAACTTGGCTAGGCCATGATTCCCAGTATTGTGTGGTTATCCTTCATTTTGTGATCTGATGTAATTTTCCTATGTATTGTACATCCTGACCTGTATGATGTTCATGAGGCAGGCAATCTACAGGATTAAGTTATATCTCGAGTCAATCTCTTTTGAGATATAAAAGTGAGAAGTGAGCAGACAGGAGAGGGACCTCATATCACCAAGAAACAAGAGTCGGGAATGGAGCGTGTCCTTTGGACCCAGGGTCCCTGCATTGAGAAGCCCCTAGACCAGGGAAGATTGATGACAAGGACCTAACCCCAGAGCCAACGGAGAGAGAAGGCTTCCCCTGGAGCTGGCGCACTGAATTCAAACTTCTAGCCTCCTAAACTATGAGAATAAATTTCTGTTTGTTAAAGCCATCTACTTGTGGTATTTCTGTTATAGCAGCACTAGATAACTAAGACAGGGCTCTTGTTATGGTTAGTTGCCATTGGGTCGATTCCTAACCATGGAGATCCCATGTGTGTAGAGTAGAACTGTTCTTTAGGGTTTTCAAAGCTGTGACCTTTCGGAAGAAGATCTCTAGGCCTGTCTTCTGATGTGCCTCTGGGTGGGTACAAACCGCCAACCTTTCAGTTAGCAGCCAAGTGTTTAACCATTTGTGTCACCCAGGGACTCCTAGGGTAGTCTCAGACAAATAGCACTCCTAGGTACCTGTGAGAAGCAAATAAAAATCCTTTCTCCAGGAAGATATCATTTTAGTCTTCAAATTATTTCTACAAATGATATTCCAATTGTCTAGCACATGGTCAAAGACAACCAGTCATACAAAGAAACTAAACAACATGAGGAAGAAGCAGCAAAAAAGCAGGCAAGAGAGACCTATAAAAACTTCAGATATTAGAATTACCAGAAACATTATAAAAACATGTTAACTTAGTTTAATTAAATAAAAACTAAGTTTGAAAGTTTTGACAGATAACTAGAAATGATAAGTAAGATATCAAAACAGGAATGAGAAAGATCTCTTCATATGGAATGATCTGCAGGACATATTAAGGAAAAAAAACACAAGGAACAGAACAGTATATTTAGTGTGCTATCTTTTATGTAGGGGGCAGTGGTGGTTCAGTGGCAGAGTTTCTGCCTTCCATGTACCTCATGTGTAGCCACCACCCATCACTCATCTGTCAATGGATGCTTGTGTGTTGCTATGATCCTGAACAGGTTTTAGCGGAGCTCTCAGACTAAGACAGACTAGGAAGAAAGGCCTGGTGATCGTGTTCTGAAAGTTAACCAATGAAAACCCTATAGATCACAATGGTGCAATCTGCAACTGATCATGGGGATAACACAGGACCAAACAGCATTTTGTTCTGTTGTACATGGGGTCGCCATGAGTTGGGGCCATCTTAACGGCAGCTAACAACAATCTTTTATGTAAGGGTTGAAGGGAATACAAATACACATATATATACTTTCTGATTTGTGAAGGGAAAGACTCAATGGAAAAAAAAATAATAATAAAAATGGTTCACATAGAAGAGAGGAGTGAAGGATGGAAGTGAGATTTCCATAGTTTAGAATTTGGAATCATATGAATGTTTTATATATTTAAAGAATAAAATTAAGTTAAAAAGAAAAAAGCAATCTCTAAAACATGAAAACCAACTGTTTGTAAAATATAGTATGCGCACTGTGCATTTTCAGTAGCATCTAGTCAAGGGACAAAAAGAACTAAAAACATTCAAAAATTAAGGAAAAAGAAAAAGACAAGAAGACAGACAATCAGAAAACATTAAACTATAATACCTCCGAAATTAATCTATGTGGTTAAAATGTGACTTTTATTCAGATATTAAAATCAATCAATGTTTTTGAAGGCCTACATATTTTTTTTTTCACCATCTGGTCCTTGACTACTTATCAAAACCTCATCTCCTGTCATGCTGTAGTCTAACCCAGTGGCTTTCAACCCTTACTGTGTATCAGAATCATATTAAAAAAGCAGATCCTGGATTTCACCCCAGTTATTAAATCAGAATCTCAAGGTAAGACTAAACAAGAATGTATACTTTGGAAAAGCACCTAGGGTAATTCTACCACTCAGTTAGGACAGAATCACTGCTCTAGCCCTAAAAATCTATTTCAAGTACCTCAAACACAGCATGCCCCAACACAGGAGTCAGCAAACCACAGCCCATGGGCCAAATTCAGCCTAATCTCTGTTTTTATAAATAAAATTTTATTTGAA
This sequence comes from Trichechus manatus latirostris, assembly GCF_000243295.1. Taxonomy (NCBI): domain Eukaryota; kingdom Metazoa; phylum Chordata; class Mammalia; order Sirenia; family Trichechidae; genus Trichechus; species Trichechus manatus. Next base: position 2,043 of record NW_004445946.1, on the reverse strand, counting down.
CACAATTATGCCCATTTGTTTAGATATTGTCTATGGAGGCTTTCACACTACAATGGCAAAGTTGAGTAGCCTTGACAGAGACTACATGGCCTGCTAATAAGCCTTTTTACTATCTAGCCCTTTGTAGAAAGTTTGCTGATCTGTGCTCTAACCTATCTGTGCTCTATGCTTTTGCACCTTTCCCCAAATACTGCTCCTGTCCTAGCAAGTACCTGTTCAACCTTTAAAACTCCCATTAGCATCATCACTTCTGTGAAGTTTGAACTAGGTTAGCACCCTCTGTATATTTCTTCATCATTCCCTGTATGTTCCGTATTACATTGCTCATCATATTTTATTCCTAAAAGTCTATTTAATGACTGCCTCCCTGACTAGACTGGAAGCTCTGTGAGGGTAACACCTGTCTTGTTCACCATAGTGCCTGGTTCATTGTTTGCATATATTAAACATTTATTCAATGAATATCTCTCCCACTCCATACAGTTGTTTTTGTTTTTAAATTTTGTTACATCTCTCAATGTTCCAGCTTGCTAAGTGAATTCTGAATTCCCATTCTATCAGGGTACTTGTAATCCCACCTTTTTGTGTCATCCACACATTTAATATGTACATCATTTGAGTTCTTCCCCCAAGTCACTGATAAAGTTGAAAATGAGGGCTGAGGATAAAGTCCTGAGAAGCCCCCCTCCCATACTGATAGCAATCCATTATATCAGCAGTCTTGAGTTGGAATCAACTCGATGGCAATGGGTTTGGTTTTTTGACTAAGAATCTAACTCATTATAATATTATCTAGCCTACATCTTCCATCATGTCTACAAGGATTTTATGAGCATTTCCATTTCCATGAAGGCTTTTCTTACCTGGTACCACCTCCACCAGGCAGAACCAAACTAATCCCTCCTCTATTTTTCTCATTAACTGTACATTTTGTCACTTCATTATACTATATTATAGTATTTGTTACAAGTCTGTCTCTGCTACAAACCCAAGCTCCTGGAGGACAGACATATCACTTAACTTTGAATCCCCCAGAGCCTAGCATAGTGACCAAAATATAGTTGGTACTCAAAAAAAAAAAAAAAGGGCAAAATGGCGCTCTAGGCAGAAGCACCATGCCGTCCCTCCACAGCAAAGATCCAAAAACCAAAGCTGAACAGAGAATACAACAATCCTGAAACCCTAAAACATCAAATGCAGAGATAAAGAACTCAGCCAAGCACCAAATGGAGTGAGAAAACTGACAGAGAAAAGAGAGTGAGGAGAGATTCATGCAGAGGTCCCCTACCAGCTCAAGCAGCACGGATCCGCCAACTTGGACTCCTATCGGAGACCAGCAAACAGGGGGTACGAGAAAGCAGCCTCACGGAGCTTCCAGCGGGAGACAAAACAACCAGTAATTGGTGATATATGCTTTCCCACCCCGCACCCTTCTTCACCCCGACTCGGCCTCCTCTGCTTGCCGCAGCCACAGTCTCTTGACCGGGAAACAGCGGCTGCTTGGATTCCACACACCCGAATGGGTGGCTCTCTGAGTGCCACTTGTTGGTTGCTGGTGTTGCCTTTTTTCTGCTTCTTTTGATTTCTTCCTTCTCTCTCCCCACCTCCCCATCCTTTCGCTCGAGTACCTGGCTCCATGCGCCATCTTTGCTTCTTCCTGAGGGGCTGCAGAGCTCCAGTAATTTGTATTATACACTTTCCCACTCTCTACCCTTATTCACCCACACTTGGCCCCCTCTGCTTCCCATGGAGACAGTCTCTTGTCCAGAAACACAAGCCTGCACTAGCTGGATCTCTGAGTGCCATTTCTTGGCTGCTAGTGTTGCTTTTTTTTTTTTCTGCTTCTTTTGATTTCTTACCTGCCTCTCGCCACCTGCCCCTCCCTTCGCTCAAGGACCTGGCTCCATGAACCATCTTTGCTTCTTCCTGAGGGGCTGCGGAGCTCCGTTCAAGTGTGGAGCTGCTTCCCGGTTTGGGCTGCCGCGCTGGTGGGATCCCAGGGCTTTTGTTCGTTTGTTTGTTTTGAATTGTTTGTTTGTTTTC
>NW_004445945.1:3190-4726 GCF_000243295.1 Trichechus manatus latirostris | reverse complement strand
CTTCCTTCTAAGAGTCCTATTAAGAATTCCAACCAATCTGTGAGCCAGAGAGAAAAAAGGCAGGCTATTAATCAGGATAAATCATTGCTTGTGGGTTAAAGGTCAAAAAAAAACAAAACAAAACACTTTTTTCCCCTTATGCTTCCTGGCAGATTTTGCTGTCCTTACAGTGTGTAAATGTGTGTGTATCTGTGTTTGTTTAATTGGGTAAAAACCAAAGGGCACTCGAGTTGAACATTTCGTGTTATTTTAAGTCAAATGTTTATGAATATACTTTGGAAGTTGTCGTTAAAAAGCAGAAACTGTGTGTATGTGTCTTTGTGTTCGTGTCTGTGTGTCTGTGACTGGGATACACAAAGGAGACCGATTCTCGGAAGTTCACATAAGATATTCCCCCAATCCCTGCTGATGTGAATTATTACATTTTTTGTGTTTTCTCTCTCTGACTCCTCCACACTCCAGCACATCCCCAACATGATTTCCTAAATCCGGTCTGTCTACATATCAGAAAATCCTGCACTGAGAAATCAGCCTCTGAGTTACACGTATACCAAAGTTATTAAGGGATATGCATTATAATTTTCAATGTTCTTGAATAAGCCTTTTTATTATAAATAAATACAGTAGTGCCTAGAGGAAGCCCAGACTGCTTCGCTCAGTTCACCACTGGAATGTTTTCACAGAATTAAAATCTAACGTTTTACCTCTGGCTTTCATGAGAAATCAGTGTAAGAAACTTCTATAAGGGGGGAAGAAAAAATCTCACTGCCATGGAGTCAACTCTGACTTATAGCCACTCTATAAGACAAGTGTCTGTATTTTCTTTGAAACTGTTAAAGATATCTTCTGCTATGCTGATGTCATTTTAAAAAGTGAACAAGATATTTTTCTCTTAGAGTTTAGTCTGAGGCTTCTTGAAGAGAAATTATCATTAAATTTCCTTCTTTGTCGTAGCTGCCGGGAAGCTCGAGCCTAAATTTAATGCTCTGCTATGGTAACCATCTTTTTTAGGTTTCTGGTATAGTTCTTCCCTCCATTCTCCTCTGTAGTCTATGATCTTTTCTCACATTTTAGTTCCAACAATCCTAACGAATATAAATTTTAATTGCAAGACAAATCAATTCTTTTTGAAAGTAGATTTTTAAAATAAAGCACATAGTTGGGAAAATATATATATATTTTTTAAGACAGCAGTTCTCAGTTTTAGCTAAGCATTAGAACCACCTGAGTGCTTTTAAAACTCTGCTACCCGGGCAGCATCTCAAACCAATTAAATCAACATCTCAGGAGGGCTCCCAGACATCAGTATTTTTTTTTCCCAAGTTCCCCAGGCAATTCCAGTATTCATACTCACTGTTTTCAGTCTTCTTCATCATGATATTCGTCATAGAAACTTTTACATAAGGAAGGTTTTGAAAGGATAAAAAAAATTTCCAACCACCTGTAATCCTATCATTCACTATTAATCCGCATAAATATTTTTGAATAGCTAGCCTGATAATCTTTTTTCCTCTGCTCTTTCTTTATTTACAAGTT
>NW_004445945.1:0-1386 GCF_000243295.1 Trichechus manatus latirostris | reverse complement strand
AAGATAAAAAGAACAAGTAGGACAAGTTAAAATTTTTTGTTTTGCTGGGGCTTTTTTGCATTCCCATAACTCCTAAATACTTTTGGATTTTTATGACACTCTGTAACTGCTTTAGTATAGAAAGGCAAAGAATAAGTGAAGTTAAATGAGTTCAGAGAATGATAAAAGATGTAGAATTATAATAGTTGGTAAAGATTCTAATGTTTTTTAGCGTTTTTTAATCAGTCCTTTCAAAGATAGTTCTATTAATAATGATTTTAAATCTAGCATTCTCAAATCATTTCTTCAACTTGCTGAGTCAGTTACTTGTTGATCATGAGCTTTTATGTGTGTCTACCCAACCTCTGTGACTGACTTTTGTTTTTGTTGCTGCTGATGCTCATTTTTAAACCCATTAGGTTTTAAGTATACACTACTACCAAAGTCATTAATTTTAAGGAGAAAATAGGTCAGTGGTCATGATTTGACTCACAATAATCTGTTCATTTGTATCACACCTTCATCTCAGAAATGTGTTGTTAAGTGAAAGGAGAACCAGAGTAACAACCAGGAGGTTTAGATTATAACCCTGGCTCTACTGTTGACAATCTGGTTTTCAGCAGGTAATTTGTGTTCTGTGGCCCCAGTGTTGTCCTTTGACAAGTGTATTCACTCAACAGGGTGATGTGAGGCTTAACGAGATGACTCATGGGAGGAATAAAAAGAAAATGCTGGTCTAGACAATAAGGTAGCCGCTAGCCACTTGTGGCTTATTTTAATTAATTAAGATGAGATTAGATTAAAAATTCAGCTCCTCAGTCACACCAGCCACATTTCAAATGCTCACTAGTCGCATATGGCTACCATACTGGACAGCCCAGAAGAACATTCCGTCATCACAGAAAGTTTTGTTGGACAGTGCTGGTCTAGAATGAGGGCCCCTTGCAGAGTTCTGGGAAATGCTGTTGGAGCTTGGAGGGTACCTCTTTGGCTTGCTTTGTGAGCTGCTGCATGGGCGCAGTTCTCAAAGACCTCTGTCTCTCCTTGAACCATATGTGAGATCACGAAGCCGGCATGCTTGAGGGACTGGTTATTTTGTGCTGAGTGGCGTGTCAGCTGTATCACCACAGATGTGGGATGAGTGGACATGCTCATTCTGAATTCCGTCAGAATCGTTTTTTAAGTACCACATGTCCAGCGTCGTCTTTGGCACATTTCTCCAGCTTTGTCTGAGTTCCAGAGTGAAGCCTCACAGTCCCCTTCATAAATTTAGCCATCAAAGGCCAAGGTGATGATGACATACTGATCTTTAGAAGCCTGAAGTGGGGTGGGATAGTGGTGCTGGGAATGAAGAGTGAGGGGATGTGGGAGAATCCTGTTGCTATTATGGATAGGCAGAATTTCATC
>NW_004445944.1:3078-4793 GCF_000243295.1 Trichechus manatus latirostris | reverse complement strand
TAATTCCCGCATTCTGTTGGATCACCTTTCTTTGGAATCAGCACAAATATGGATCTCTTCCAGTCAGTTGGCCAGGTAGCTGTCTTCCAAATTTCTTGTGCTGCATCTATTTGTTGAAACATCTCAATTGATATTCCATCAATTCCTGGAACCTTGTTTTTCGCCAATGCCTTCAGTGCAGCTTGGACCTTGCTTACTGGTTAATCCACCCCGGCTCATCCCCCCAGATGGAGATGATTTTTTTAATTTGTATCTAATTTGGCATTTATGTTGCTTCAGTCAGAGATTATAGACTACTTTCTTATAGGATTCCTTTAAGATTTTTCTTCAAGTGCCCTGCAGAACATCACACAGTCTTTGCACTAGAGTGGAGGCTCAGCAAATGTGAAGTAGAAGAACAGACCTTCAAGCCTTCAGTGCACTCTCTCCTCCCAGCCGCTTGGCAGACACTTCCATCTTAAACCAGCTGGAAGGAAAGATGGCTTTCCCAGGCTGAGAGGCCTCTGCTACCCCTACCAGTTCTGAGTCCCTGCCTTGTACCAGGCCCTAGGCCTCCTCACATCCTCACACTAGTCCTCTAAGACAGGTCCCAGCTTGGGTCCCATGCTACAGATGAGGACACCAAGGCCCAGAAAAGGAAAAAATGGCTCACGTAGCAAGGCTGGGATTTGAACCGAAGTCGATGCAATTCCGGAGTCTAGTCTCTCGATAACACCAGCAGCATAAAACCTCAGTGGATGCTGTCATAATCCCCATTTTGACAGATGGAGAAAGAGGCTCAGAGAAATTACATAACTTTCCCAAATGTCACACTGAGCTGGTAAAAAAAGGAGAGCATATGGTTACGTCAGGCCAACAATCAGCTGGGATCCTGATGAACACTTCTAATTCTACTTTTGAGTTTTAAAATAGACCTGATTGACATTATAAATGATAATAGTAAGCAGAAGAAGAACGTTTAATGCTGGCTTTGTTCTAATCCCTGTTAATTATGCCTTTAATTAAAAAGCTAAAAAAAAAAGTATACGTGAGCTTAGTATGTTATATCTTCCCAGTCATTTTAAGTCTCATTTCATTCCTGTTTACAATCATGCCTTTGTTTCCACACCCCACACTCTTCTGAAGTGAGGTCCATGTACCAGAAGCAGCACTAGCTGGGAGTTCCTCAGAAATGTGGACTCTCAGACCTCCCTCTCCCCATACTCACTGAATCAGAACCTGTGTGTTAACAGAATTGCAGTTTGCGTGCACAGTAAGGTTGGAGAAGCACTGAACTAGACGACCTAGAGTAATCTCAAATATCACCAATTTTATGAACAGTTCTTTTTGCTGTACCTAAAGACAGTATTGAGGCTGTGGTGGTTCAGTGGTAGAATTCTCGTCTTCCATGTGAAGACCCAAGCTTGATTCCCAGCCAATGCTCCTCAAGGGCAGCCACCACTCGTCTGTCAGTGGAGGCTTGCATGCTGCTATGATGCTGAACAGGTTTTAGTGGCGCTTCCAGACTAAGATGAACCAGGAAGAAAGACCTGGTCATCTGCTTCCAAATATCTGCCAGTGAAAACTCTATGGATCACAATGGTCTGATCTGCAGTCAATTATAGGGACGGTGCAGGAGCAGGCAGCGTTTCGTTCTAGGGTGCATGGGGTCACCATGAATCGGGGCTGACTCCAGCAGATAACAACAAAGACAACATTGACTACTGAATGCTGGA
>NW_004445944.1:0-1284 GCF_000243295.1 Trichechus manatus latirostris | reverse complement strand
GTGTGACTTGAAGGCCCTGTTCTTGGTATTTTATGGGCATGATCCTATTTAATCCTCACACCAACCCTTCAAGGAAAGATTCTCTCCTCTTTACAAATAAGAAAGTGAGAGTTCAGAGAAGTTGTGTAAATTGCCTATGGTCACACAGCTAATGCCAGAGCCAAGATTTAAAACCAAATCTTCTCATATGGCAGTACGTGTTCTCTCCTCCTCACTCCACACTTTCTCATGCCTCCCTTCCCACCTTCCCTCTCCAAAGCAACCCCAAGGCTTTGGGCCCTATCAAGACAATTCACAGATTTAAAAGTTTTAAAACCACAGGACTTGAAGGGCTTAAAGATATGGTGCCATCAAGTATCCAGAGAAGAAGAAGGTTCCCATTTTTTAGGACATTCTGCCAACCTCTCATCTTCTAGGCATTGGAGTTGAGACTCTGGAGTTTCCAGAAAAGGTACTTTCATCTAACCAGACATAGAGTACGTCTCTGAGTTTTTATAATTCTTAAAACTCTATTGATTAATAAGATTCTTCTGGGCATTTTCAGAAAACCACAGCATGAGTCCAGCATGCTCCCCAATTATATTGTGAGTTCCAGGGGAATGAGAACCACATTCTGTATTTTACAAATTGTGCCTGAATGTCCTATAAGGTACTGTTCTTGTTGGATGTCGTCAAGTCAATTCCGACTCATATTGACCCCATGTGACAGAGTAGAACTACTCCCTAGGGTTTTCTTGGCTATGATCTTTATGAAAGCAGATTGCCAAGTGTTTCTCCTGTGGAGCCGGTGGGTGGGTTCGAACCATCAGTCTTTCAGTTAGAAGCCAAGCACTTAACCATTGCGCCACCAGGGCTGCATACATATTAATCTCAATAAATTATTACTGAGTAGATGAATGAATGAGTACACACATACATATATACACATACATACTCTTCATAAGTCTTGAGTTGACCTGTCTGATAAACATTTATAAAAATACAAGATGCTAGGGATACTGCTAAAAGGGAAGAAAATAAAAATGTTAAAGACTAACGACTATTAATGATGAGATTACTAGGAATTTATAATCACAAAGCCTAGAGTTGGGTTCTTGTTCCTATTTATATTCTGCTTGTTTAAAGAAAATATTTAAAGAATCAGAGTCAAGAGCAAAAATCCAAATATTGTCAAGGGAACAGCAATTATTGAGCTTCACCAAATGTTCACTCCAGAGGGAAAAAATTACATATTATTTTATCTCTATCAAGTCATAGGATTTTAGACTCTGAGGGATCTCTATT
>NW_004445943.1:2068-4690 GCF_000243295.1 Trichechus manatus latirostris | reverse complement strand
CCCCTAACCCGAACCCGAACCCTAACCCTAACCCTCAGAGCCCAGTGACTCCAGCCAGCCCAGGACTCATCACTTGTCACGGTGGTCCTCCCCAACACCACGCACCTGTGTGGTCCTCGGTCCTCCAAGAAACAAGTCCCACCCACGCCCTCCCCTGTAGGAGCCGCCAGGACAGGCCATGTCTGCAGCTGGAAGTTGGGGCTCCTCCCTCCTCGGCGGACGCCACAGCTGCACAGGAGTGGGTGTGCGGTCCCTATTGGTAATGTTTAAAATGACACCATTATCAATGGACAAAGCGCACACATAATGCACATAAAACATCTGGTCAAGCAAGGTCAAGGCAGCATTTTTCATAAAGGGTCGTTAATAAGGGTCAATTCACCACATGACAGGGTTCGGCCACCCTAAGAGGCGTGCGTGGCGGGGCCAGACTGGCCTGGGGTGGGCGGTGCAGGGACTTTACCATCCGCAGCGACCCCCGTCCGGGTGTCAAGGACCGAGTCAGGAGGAGAGCTGGAAAGGACGCCAAGCACAGGTCTGAACCAGAAAGATGGAAACTCACCGCGGGAACCTTGGCTCAGAGCAGTGAACTTCCGGGATAGCAGGAAAGTGCTGCTTAGCAGGATGTGGGCGGTGCAATGCAGGGGGCGGGGCGTGGACGTGACCAGGCCTGGCCCGGTAGTTGTTTTAATGGGGCGGGGCTGGTGCAGAAGCGGGGTCAGGCCGGGGCCCGGCCAGTACGGGGCGGGGCGTGGACTGTGACCAGGCCTGGGCCGGAAGTTGTTTGAATGGGGCGGGGCTGGTGCAGAAGCGGGGGGGGAGGGGGGCGGGGCCAGTACGGGGCGGGGCGCGGACTGTGACCAGGCCTGGGCCGGAAGTTGTTTGAATGGGGCGGGGCCGGTGCAGAAGCGGGGTCAGGCCGGGGCGGGGCCAAGATGGGCGGAGCCGGATCCTCCTTCCAGGCCCCCGTGAATTTCTGGGCCTGCAGGTCCTTAAGCCCAACAGAACTTGATTCTCACCCTTCTCAGCCATAGGAGTCACTTTGGTGTCCTTTGGATCAGGGCTGCTGCCTGCCTAGTTTGAGTTTATGTCTCGAACAATTTAGGGTCAGACTAGCATCTGTCGGCCACATATATTGGAAGCTGAGACATTTTCCTCATAAAAGGGAAAAAATGTTAAAGGCCTTTCTGAGGGCAGGTGGAGGCTTGTGCTCTGTGAGGCCGGTGTGACTCAGACATCGGGGGGCTGGGACTTCCATGCTGACCTGATGTGGGGCAGTGGTGGGATTCTGGGCAGTCCTTAGAAAAACTGCCTATGGAACTAATTTTCCTTTCAAAAGAAAACTACAGCCCTGGGTAAGCACAGTGGTTGTAGGATGGCGTTTTCCTGAGGGTCACTCAGCCTGATGAGGTGGCCCCTCTAACGTGGAGAGCGGTGTCAGCCCACGTCTTCCCTGGTGCTAACAGCCCCTCCATCCTCAGGCCTCTCCACTGGCTGCAGTGCAAGTGAGCGTCCGGGGCCTGAGTGTCCCAACAGCTATTGGGCCCTACAGGCTGAGAGCAGAAATGCGGTGAGATCTCTCAGAGACGTGGGGGGAGCGTCAGGTTGGGGTGGCCTGGGGAACGGGACTGAGAGGTGGGGTCAGGTAGCAGTGTCTGAGAGGGTGATAAATGTGCCAGAAAGACATAATTTATTCATTTTTAAGAACGAGGAAATAGGGGCACAGCAAGTCCAGTAAGTTGCTCATGGTTGCACAGCTAAGTAAAGGGGTCGGCAGGAAGTTGACTCCAGAAGGTCTCCACCAGGGGAAACACAGGTGTTCCCAGGCAAAAAGGGGACTGGGCAGCTGCGAGGGGAAAGGGGTCCAAGTCTCACATCTCGCCCACTAGGAACCCTCCTCTGGGCTTCTTGTCCCCTCTCTTCTCCATGGGCAAAGACCTGAGGATTCCCAGAAGTCAGTGATTCTTTTTTCCAGACTCCAACTTAAACAATCAAATCCAGGTCTCCACAGCGCTTTAAACCACACACATAGAAACGTGATCCTGTCAGAGCCAGGTGGAGTTTGACTCTTACATCTGCGCAATCGGTAGCCTGGGTTTAAAACTGAAAGTTTCAACTCTCGTGGCAGAGAGAAGATCAGTTTCGTAGTACTTTGAAGTTGTTATTATTACCACATTTAAAAAAAATCCCCAAAAACCCTTGCCATCAAGTCGATTCCAACTCATAGTGACCTTACGGGAGAGAGTAGGACTGCTGCATAGGATTTCCAAGAAGCAGCTGCTGGATTCGAACTGCCAACCTTTTGGTTACTGGCCGTAACTCTTAACCATTGCACCACCAGGGCTCCCAAAACAGAGATTTAAAAAGTCTCAGTATCTCTTTCTTCATGCCCTCTTCAGACATCGCATGAATGAAACACCTGCTTAGACACAGAAGGATTTAAGAATGGTTAAGAGGATCATTAGCATCATTTAATAGAGCCACTCAGAACTGCAGATCTGTGGCTGAGAAATCCCAACCCCTTCTAAGGTCTGTGTGTGCCTGTCACAGAGATTTTGTTTTTAGCTGCCCATTAGGCTCAGCCTCATGGCAAACCTATGTATAACAGAATGAAAAGTTGCT
>NW_004445943.1:0-1634 GCF_000243295.1 Trichechus manatus latirostris | reverse complement strand
TGGAAGCAGACTGCCACATCTTTCTCACGTAGAGGGCTGGTGGGTTCAAACTGCCAGCCTTTGGTTTAGCAGTCCAGTGCCTTAGACACTATGCCACCAGGGTTTCTTCATACAGACTAAAAACCAAAAAATAAAAAACAAAAACAACCGCATTGCTGTCAAGTCGATTCCAACTCATAGTGACCCTACAGGCTGGAGTAGAACAGCCCCACAGGGTTTCCAAGTAACAGCTGGTGGATTCCAAATACCGTTCTTTTGGTTAGCAGCTATAGCTCTTAACCACTGCACCACCAGGACTTCTCACAGTGACTAGCCTCCATAAAATACCTGTCCATAAATAGAAGGACCTTAAAGTGCTAGGAATTATATATAACACTGATATTACAGGTAAACATTTCAACCATGTTTAAAACGGAAAATGTTCAATCTACATGCAAAAAGAAAAAATAAAGACTTTAAGGGGTTTGCTTCTTTTTTTCACCACTGGATGACCAAGCCTAACAAAGTACCATTAGGTGAACTGTCAGGATATTTACACACGGTTATTGACCATGAAGGAGCCCTGGTTGTGCAGAGGCAAGTGCTTCCCTGCTAATTAGCGGTTAGAACCCAGCAGATGCTATAGGAGAAAAGACCTAGATATCTGTTCCTGTAAAGATTACAGCCTAGATTCAGAGGCGGAGCCAAGATGGCAGTGTACTAAGACATTTCCTATATCCATCTTACAACAAAGACCTGGAAAAACAAGTGATTTAATTATATATGAATATCTAGGAGCCCTGAACAAGGCAAAGTTGAGTCGGACTGAGTGGCGGGAGGAGAGGGAGATGGTTCGGAAGAGGCCAGCAGCACCAGAGTGGTGGCAGCGATGGCGAGAAGGCAGCTCTTCAGCTGCACCAGCAACTTCCCAGCCCCGCCAGTCCACAGTGAAGCAGGCAAGCAGCTGTGCGCCCACTCAGAGAGCAATTTCCACATCGAGAAAGATCCGGCAGTAGAGATTCTGCTTGGATGCTCTGAACCAGTGAAAAGCAGCTCCCAAGAGGCTAAGATAAGTACATGTGTGCACCCTTTCGTAGGGATTTTAAAAAAAAAGCCCATTTGGGAAAAACCTTTTACCTCCTCCCTCTGAGCTCTGCACTGGGAGTCCACTGGGCTGGAAGTAGATCCCAAAAGGCACCCTGACCATTCTCCTGGCCTTGGAGAGGGAACAAATAAGCTCCTGGCTCCCCTAAGCCAGGAACACAGGGTCAGCACAGCTCCTTTGCTAGGCACAGGTATCAGGGATCCGCAGACTCTGAGTGCATTACACCCCTGTATAGACTTGTGGGGACCCATCTCAACAGTGTTAGCACTCACTACCACAGTAGAACAGGGCAAACATCTGAAGTTTAACTTCAACTGTTTCAGGTGTGAACTGGCAGATTTGTGACCTTCAAAACACCCCTGCCCTTTAAGTAGGCACTTTTATTGATCTGCAGCAGGGGCTTGAGGACTGGTGATATGACCAAAAGTGCCTAGTCATCTGCTACAGGAGTCCAAGAAAAAGTGGGGCCCTCGAGTCTTTATAGCCAATAGACTGGGGTGCTCATAGTCCGGCTGCAAAACTCACCTACCTACTCACCGTAGACAATAGG
>NW_004445942.1:2515-4744 GCF_000243295.1 Trichechus manatus latirostris | reverse complement strand
TTTGTTGACCCCTGGATAAGAACAGGTCAGAATCTTGTACACAAAGTGCTTGACTCTCCTAGAAGACCCTAAGGGAGTAATCAAAGATTTGCGAAGCTGGATGAAAAAAAAAAAGCTGGTTGGAGCGCTTAGAAGTTATTTGGTCCAACTTCTTGGGGTGCTGAAAGGGCAGGGAGGACTAGAGAGACTGCAAGGACTTCTGCGGTCACAGAGCTTGGATGAGTTGTAGAGAGAATTGCAGGGGAGGAGTGATTTGGAGGGGACAATGGGATGCAATGCCAGGGAATGGTAGGCTCCTAAGGGTCACGCTGCCCGGCTCCATGCCCTCTGGGATGCCGAGGTTAGGCACACACACCATGGCTAAGATACTGGGGTCACACTGGCATGTTTAATAATAATCATAACCATGAAATGAGCAGGGCCTTTGACCCAAGCACTGCACCAGATGCTTTTGAATGGGTTATCTCAACTTGTACAAAATCCCCCTTTTACAAATGAGGAAAGATGCCTTACCCAAGGTGAAACAACTAAAAGGGGTAGAGCTGGGATTTGAACCCAGGCTTCTCTGATGGCAAAGCAGTGTTCTCACGCCACACTCTTCTAACGCTTCCTAGTGACTAACATGGGGCTTGAACGCACCACTCAGAAAATAAAGATCTTGTATTTGTCCAGCTCTGCTGGCTGAGCAAATAACACCAATAGATGAGCCTGGACTCCTTGTCACTTTTCCAACCCTGTTCCCCTAACCTCCAGTCACAATGAGAGACCAGAACTCTGTGTGGGAGGGCAGGGCCTTTCCTCCAGGGTCCCTGCCTCTGTGCCCTCTGTCCCCACTGTCAAAGGGAGAGGCACTGGCTGTTCTTGGAAGAGGCAGGGAAAGAGGGCTTAGAACCTGGTTGAAGCTTTTGGCTTATGGGCATGACCTGCTTGGAATTCAGCCACACCTTGACTTGGCTGGAAGGAACATGAACAAATGTGGAGAAGTGGAAGTTGAAGGAAGAAAGGGGATGAGGTGAAAGAGGACTTCTTCCTGTCCTTAAAAAAAAAAATTTATGGTTGGCATGAATTTTTCAATTTAATGTAGTGTAAGAAACATACCCGTTGCCGTCGAGTCGATTCTGACTCATATTGACCCTATAGGGCAGAGTAGAATGGCCGCATAGGGTTTTCAAGGCCATAATCATTATGGAAGCAGACTGCCACATCTTTCTGCTGTGGAACAGCTAGTGGGTTCAAATCACCAACCTTCTGGTTAGTAGCCAAGTGCTTAAATCCCTGCGCCACCAAAGTTCCCATAAGAAATGTAGGATTTATTTAATACATTCCGTCTCCCCATGAAGGTCCCTGAGTGGTACAAACGGTTTGTGCTCTACTGCTAACCTAAAGGTTGATGGTTTGAACCCACCCAGTAGCACTGCAGAAGAAAGGCCTGGCAATCTGCTTCCATAACGATTACAGCTAAGATTAACTAAGCTAGGATTAAGCTAAGTAATGATTAATCCTATGGAGCAGTTCTACTCTGTGACATATGGGGTCACCATGAGTTGCAATCAACTGACAGCAGTGGGTCAGATTTTGGTTTTTGGTCTTCCCATGGGGACAGGAACCACATCTGTCATGTTCATTGCACTGTACTCACTCATTGCTCAGCTGAGGGCCTGAATGTAGTCAGTGGTCAAAAAATATTTGAAAAAGAATGGAAAAGTGAATGGATAGGTAGAAGAGCACTGAAACTTGGTTAGAAGACCTGCGTTTCAACTTTTAGCCCTATGGCTAACTGCATGACCCTTGGACAAGTCACTTTGACTCATGAGCCTCAGTTTCTGCATTTCTAAAATACAGGGGTAGTTGCACTTCACAGGGCTTTGAAATCATTGAGTTCAGTGGGAGCGTTGGTCAGCTAAACTCTGAACTGAGTTTAGCAATCTGTTCAAGGGTACTTGCTGAACCAGGGCAAGGGGATGGCTGGAGGTGTGATTCTAAGAATGGGATTAAACATGAAGAGATTGCAAAACTGCTTGGAGAATGTAACATTCAGGAAGAGTACCATAAACCAGGCATGCATAACAAATACTCTATCCCCCAGAGAGTTTTTCTGCCTTGCCCATGCAAGGCATCTGTTAGCCTTGGCTGGAGCACAGATGGACTTAAGTTACAAGATGTTAGAGATCATCTAGTCCACAACCCTCCTCCACCTTCTACAGATAAGAAGACAATAGCCCAGTGAGG
>NW_004445942.1:0-1292 GCF_000243295.1 Trichechus manatus latirostris | reverse complement strand
TGGAAGGAGGTTGTATACTCTGTAAAATGCTCTACGAGTGGACCACATAGCAAGGTAGTCACAAGTGAGGAGCCTGCAGTCAATCACCAGGTGTGTGACAGACCGCTTCACCTCTCAGTGCCTCAGTTTCCTCACATGTAAAATGGACATGGAGGGAATCAAATATGATAATATATGAAGAGTGTTTAGCACAGTCCCTGGCACATGCTATGTGCACAACATACTTTGAGTTATTATTACTAGTTAAGTATGAGGGGTTTTCTCATTTAATCCACACAATAATCCTAGGAGGTAGGGTTATTATTAGTCTCCCCTTGCAGATGGGGAAACTAAGGCCTAGAGAGAAGTGGCTTACCCAAGATCAATATCAATAGCTAAGTAATATGTGGCAAAGACAGAACTAGCACCCCAGTGCTCTGGCTATTACACCAGACAGAAAGATCAGAATCGGGGAGCAGGAAGACAGCAATGTGAACGTCTGTCAGTGGAGCCCAGAGGCGGCACAGGCACAAAGCCAGAGTTCTGGTAGCTGCAGGAGCATTTCCAGCCTTGAACTAGAGCCAGCCTAGAGCTCAGTCAGAACAAGCCTTGCTTCTTCTGTGATAAGGAGATAAGAAAGATGCGTCCTGGGCAGGGAGGCAGGAGTTTCCCCATATGTACACTGAAAGTTTGAACTACACCTGAATATCTTGTTAAACTGCACATTCCGATTCTCACTAGGCTTGGGGAGGTGCCGGAGATCCCACATTCTGACAAGCTCCCAGGTGATGCCAATGCTGCTGATCCAAAAGCCACCTTTTGAGTAGCAAAGAACTAGAGCATTTCTAAGGACCCTTCTGGGGCTGATAGTCTCAGTGAGGGTGATAGACCAAAGGCTGAGAAGTAAGAACAAGAACTGATTCTGCCCCAGATGCCCTCAAGTAGTTGGGTCCAGTGTGAGGATCGGGTTACTTCCCTTGAACTACAGCCCCCTGTAAAAGGAACTTGATGTCCATGCTCAGTCAGACTTTCAGCGTCAGAGTCAGCTCACCCAGACCCTCCTCCCTGGCTTATTTCTTACCCTCACCTGCTCTTCACTTCCTGAAGGGAAGAGACAAACCTTTCTGAGCCACATTCTTCCCTAACAGACTTGTCCCTTAATAAAGGCAAAGGACAAGGCTTAAGGTACACTCTATGTCCCTCCTTCCTTTCTCTTTTTCATTCATTCATTCAACAACTATTGATGGAGTACCCTCTGTGTGCCTGGTACTCTGCTAGGGGCTGGGGTCACAGTGAAGAATAAAGCAGACAAG
>NW_004445941.1:0-4812 GCF_000243295.1 Trichechus manatus latirostris | reverse complement strand
TTCGCCAACACCATAATTCAAATACATCAATTCTTCTTTGGTCTTTCTTATTCATTGTCCGGCTTTGCATGCATGTGAGGCAATTGAAAATACCACGCTTGTATCAGGTGTACCTTAATCCTCAAAGTGACATCTTTGCTTTTCAACACTTTAAAGAAGCCTTTTGCAGTAGATTTGCCCAACACGATATGTTGTTTGATTTCTTGACTGCTGCTTCCTTGGGCTTTGATTGTGGATACAAGTAAAATGAAATCCTTGACAACTTAAATATTTTCTCCATTTATCATGATGTTGCTTATTGGTCCAGTTGTGAAGATTTTTGTTTTCTTTATGTTGAGATATAACCCAACCTGAAGGCTGTAGTCTTTGACCTTCATCACTAAGTGCTTCAAGTGCTCTTCACTTTGAGCAAGCAAGGTTGTGTCATCTGCATATCACAGGTTGTTAATGATTCTTCCTCCAGTTTCAATGCCACGTTCTTCTTCATATAATTTGGCTTCTCTGATTATTTGCTCAGCAAACAGATTGAATACATATAGTGAAAGGATACAACCCTGATGCACACCTTTTCTGGTTTTAAACCACGAAATATCCCCTTGTTTTGTTCAAATAACTTTCTCTTGTTCTATGTACAGGTTCCACATGAGCACAATTAAGTGCTCTGGAATTCTCATTCTTTGCAATGTTATCCATAATTTGTTATGAACCACACAGTCAAATGCCGTTGTGTGGTCACTTAAACACAGGTAATTATCTTTCTAGTGTTTGTTGCTTTCAGACAAGAGCCACCTGACATCAGCAATGATATCCCTTGTTCCATATCCCCTTCTGTACTGAGCTTGAATTTTTGGCAGTTCCCTGTCAGTATAATCCAAGTCCTACTGCAGAGGAGTAACGCTAGATCCAGTTATAGCTTTAATGTTTCTGCCTTTCTGTCTGTATTGAGACTGTGCCACAGTTCAACATAATGTTACAGTTGAGGCTTCAGAGGGCTAATAAATAACTACCCCTTTCTCTGTACAATTTTGTTACTAATCAGGCACAAGAATCACACAAATGAGGTCAAAATATCACCTTTGTAATTGACAAAAGTCAACAGGAGGACAGGCTTAGATATGGGGTCACAATGACTTTCTTATGCTTCACCTAGTTACAGGCAGAGCTGGATAGCTGCAGGCTTTCCTCATAGGATCGAGTAACCCTTCTCGTAAAGCTTACCCTGTGATAGACAGCAAATCAGAATGTATCCTTTGCCTAAAAGAGGTAGACCCAAGAGATAACACAAAAAGTTTCTCAGATATCCAACTCCTTCTCCCAAACTCATCAACTAGAGAAATCATTTGAAGATATGAAACCAGAGGAACTGAAGTGTCCTATTTAATGACCATTATATATAATTCTATGAGCCCTGGTGGTGCAGTGGTTAAATGATTGGCTGCTAACTGAAAGATTGGCAGTTCGAACCCACTATCCATTCCGGGGGAGAAAGATGTGGCAGTCTACAACTTTGGAAACCTTGTGTGGCACTTCTACTCTGTCCTATAGGGTCACTATGAATTGGAATCGACTCGACAGCAATGGGTTTGGTATACATAATTGTTGGTATGAGAAAAAAATGAATTGCTTAACTTTGTGTGCAGTTAACATGTTGTACAATATAACTGGGCATAATTTGCAATGGTTTATAGTTTAGGGGATGAAAATGTTTCAGTGTGGTCTTAAATGAATAATTTCTTTTATAAAGATCAGCACAAAGCTGGTTCCTATGAGGTGGAGGTTAAAGATGTCCTAAATGTTCAACTTTTCCAAACTGTTGTACCACTCCATCATCTCTAACAT
Source organism: Trichechus manatus latirostris (assembly GCF_000243295.1). Taxonomy (NCBI): domain Eukaryota; kingdom Metazoa; phylum Chordata; class Mammalia; order Sirenia; family Trichechidae; genus Trichechus; species Trichechus manatus. The sequence continues at coordinate 2,973 of NW_004445941.1, read as the reverse complement.
CAACTAATCCCCCTCCCCTCAGTACTCTCCCTCTGGTCTTTAGGTTAGGTAATTTGCTGCACCGTCTCAGAGAATTCATGATCCGTACTTACAGTTAAGTGGTTTATTAGGGAAGTAACAGGTACAACTCAGGATTAGGAACTACTCAGATGTAACAGGAACAACTCAGGATAGAGTTCTTGATCAGGGCAGCTTCTTTTTGCCCTCTGCTGCTGGGCCCTACTTGGAGCCTTGTCGGGCAAACATTAAATCTCTTAGCTATGTGGATCCACAAACCCCACTGAAGCCATCTTGCTCAGGCTGGTCTCTTGGTTCCTGCCGTCGTGTGCTGCTATTGCTCTTGCTACTGCTGAGCTACCGTCTCTCACTGTTTTCTGTGCTACAGCTCCTTTCTGCCTCCTGGGCAGGGGTAGATTATCCAATAAGCAAGGTAAGCATGGTGCAATTTACACATCAATGTTGTGGAGAAATCCATGTGAAATTGTTCACTACAGATTAGTAAGTAAGCACAAGTAAGCCTGTGCTTACCTTGCTTACTGGATCATCCACCCTGTCAGGGATTGTAAATTTGAAAAGAGGCTTTCATTCTGTAGGAAGGTGCTGTGGGGTTGGGAGACAGACAGATGCCAGCCATACCTAGAAGCAGAATCTTTGATGTGGTGAAAAAAAAGTTAAATTGTTCACTACAGATGATCTGGTAAGCAAGGTAAACACAGCTCTTGCTTACCTTGCCTATTGAATAATCCACCCTTGCTCCTGGGTCTAGGATGTTCTCAGCACAGGAACTCCAGGTCCAAAGGATGCGTTCCACACCTGTCTCTTCTCATTGGTGGTAGTAAGATCCCCCCTTTCTGCCTCTGGGATGGCTCATTTAATGCCTAGTGGGATGGCAAAACTGACCAATCCCCTCATTAGGGTTCCATACACCTTATTTGCATGGTGCCACCCCCACAAGGGTGCCATGCACCTTATTTGTATTATTAGCAGGCTATCCAATCACCTTGGTGGGTCATAAACACCTTATTTGCATAGTCACATCCAATCATTTCATGGTAGTTACAAGACCATGGCTAGAAAGGCCATATGAAAGTGATCTATTGCACCACAGGCCTTAATGTTCTTTTTTTTTTTTTTTTAACTAATTTCTGTGGCTTCTGAGATCAACCATGAACTGCTTACCTCACTTGTGAAAGAAACAGCAGTAGTATTGAGGGAGGGGCCTCATAAAGTTGGAACATGACTCCTCTGACTCTGCTATAATCTTCCGGTCTCCATCATCAAGGAAGGGAACTACAGCACTGGTTGACCATAAGAGTGGCTAACAAGTGAGAGAATAAAATGTGAGTAGATGAAAACTATTCCACTAAAAAATACATTAAATGCTTAATAAAATGACAAATCTCCTTATACTTGAACTTTAAAGATGGTAAGGAAAATCTCCAGGGACCAGCAATTAAGAGAGAACTGAAAACAAGAGCAGTAAGCGCATGACCTGATGCTTTGGCAGCATGGAAAAGGATTTGGTCTCCATAACTAAAGGATTTGGAAAAGAAGATAAGGCATTGGGCCTGACTAAATTTGGTGTTGGGAACTAAGATCTCCTAACCAGGTGTCCTTGCCTCCACTCTTGCCTTCCTTCAAGTCTCCACATATTAGCCAAATCATTTTAAAATGGAAATGATTATGTCATCCTCCTGCTTAAAACTCTCCAAAGGCATCTTGTCTCACGTAATATACAATCCAATCTTCATGCCTTACCCTGCTAGCCTTAGATCATACATTCTCAACAAAGTTGATATTGCCCCCAAGGGGGAGAAAATTAATTCTTGTGGGGAGAGAGGGAGGTGAAAAAAATGTTAGCTGTTATAATGATTAGTGGCACTCCAAAGCTCAATCATATCTTACAATATCTTATTTCTTAGATTGAATTTCTCTGTTTGAGGTTTTCTTGGGTATCACATGAGCAACAATTACATGGAGTTCATGGAAGATGCACAAACTGCATGCAATATCAGCACTACCAAACCTTGGCAAATAGATGGGTGTGACCGGAAGACTTTCAATCGATTGTTTATTCTTGAATTCATATCACTAAAGGTGCCTTACCTGTGCCTATTAACTGCCATTAGCTGCCTCTATATTTGATCTTCAGTGCCTTTGCATGTGACTTGGGCTTTGATAACTAAATAAAAATAGTTTATAATTTAATGCTACAAAACTAATTCAATCCATCATTAATCATGTCAAGTGCTGAAGAGAAAAGAGTATCGATGACATCTAGCAGCTAGTTAAGCTAAAACTTTTTGCAAGCAAGAAAAAGTTAAAAGTTAAAAATACTTTTTAAGAAATTAATTTAATATTTTCCATTGTTTTACTTTTCCTGGAAAAATAAGTTTTGAATGATTTTTTAAAATATGATTACAAAGCTATTGTTATGTATTTATGTACATTTATAATTTGAATATTTAATTTGATACATTATACTTTGTATAAGTAAATAAATTGCATTGAGTCAGCAAATACAGTTACACAGTTAAGTTAGATGTTAATAGCTTTCTAATTTTTAATTTAAGATCTAACCTCAAATTTTACTTATCACTGCATTGAATAAAAATAGTAAGCTTTAGGCTTACTGTTTTCATGTATACAGCACAGATATATAAATAGTTATTAAACAGATAGACAGTATATCTGTGATTTTAAAATTTCATAGTGGAGCAATTAAAAAAAAACATGTATAAAAAGGTTCCTTGGGGGTTGTTGTTGTTAGGTGCTGTTGAGTTGGTTCTGACACAAAGGGACCCTATGTACAACAGAACAAAACACTGTCCATTCTCACAATCGTTCCTATGTTTGAGCCCATTGTTGCAATCACTGAGTCAATCCATCTCATTGAGGGTCTTGCTCTTTTTCACTGACCTTCTGCTTTACCAAGCATGTGTCCTTCTCCAGGGACTGGTCCCTACTGATAAC
>NW_004445940.1:2964-4812 GCF_000243295.1 Trichechus manatus latirostris | reverse complement strand
AGGTTGTGTCAATCTCTTACAAGATATAAAAGGAGATTAAGCAAGCAGAGATGGGGGAAGACAGATACCAAGCCACATGGAGATCTCCGAGAAACCAGGAAGAAGAAGCCAAAGAGATAAGGACCTTTCCCCCAGAGCCGACAGAGAGAGAAAGCCTTCCCCTAGAACTGGCACCCTGAATTCCAACTTCTAGCCTCCAAAACTGTGAGAAGATAAATTTCTGTTTGTTAAAGCCATCCCCTTGTGGTATTTCTGTTACAGCAGCACTAGATAACTAAGACATGTTAAATATTTAATTGGGACTTTCACAAACCACTCCAGTTGTTGAAGGTAGATCATGAGTACATGGGGTTCATCATGCTATTTATGCTACTTTTATGTATGTTTGAAATTTTTCCTTATACAAAGTTTTTAAATATATGACATAAATATGAATACATATATTCAGATGTATATATAACATATATATCTGAATATTCAGATAGATACATATTCAGTAAAAGTCCGTATCACTCTATTTTACTTTCATCTTTTTACTCTTTTCTGAATTGTTTCAATGTATATTTTTTACAGTGTTCATAAATCCTTTTTATTAATGAGGACAATACAACTATTAAAAATACATCTCCCCAGAGACACACCAGAGCTGATCTTGAACAGGGCCTTCACCCTGGGCTGGCCATATTCCACTGCGCTGGTGATGAGCAGAATCCCCAGCTGACAGGTGACAGGGACAAAAAGCAGACACTCTCATTGGCACCTGATGCAGGGCTGCCTCCCCCCTTTGCCCTCCACCCCAGTATGGGCTTCCAGCCCTTATTTTGGGTCACACTTGTCCTATCTGTGTTGCAGCTCAGCCCTCGGTGTACCCCATTAAGACTCCGAGAACAGAAGAGGCGGGGTTAGAGACAGCCATCCGGATCAAACACGGACCTTTCCGCTTCAAGGTTGGGGGTCGCTGAGGCCTGTGCTCTCCGTCTTCCACTCCAGCTCTCTCTCTGATCCTGACACCCCACCAGACTTTCGACAACAGAGACATCACACCCTTGTTGCTCCGTGGGACGGACCTCACCTTGCTTTTTGTGACCATCCAGATGTTTGGGTTGGTTTTTGTTGTTACTAGCATTATTATTAGGACTAATTAAAGCTTCCGTTTTTTGAGTAATTATTGGGTGCCAAAGACGGTACTAACGGAGTGCCTAACTTCATCGGCATTATCTCATTTAATCTTCACAACAGCCAGTGAGGTAAGCACTACTGTTAACCCATTTTACAGATGAGGAAACTGAAGCTTGCAGAGGCTGAATGACTCATCAGGCGTCCTAGAGCTGATAAACGGTGAAATGGAGATTTAAATCCCGGACTGTCTGTTGCCAACACTGGTGCTCTTAACATTAAGCTAATTAGAGATTGATTCGAAAGCTCATGCTCTTAACATTATGCTAATTAGAGATTCTTTTCCTGTCCCCAGAAAGGAAAGGGTAGAAAAGAATGGCTGGTTTTTACTGAGGCATCCCTGGCTGGTGCAAAACACTTAAGTGCTTGACTATCAGCTGAAAAAGGAGGCCTGGTGGGGGCTAACCGAAAGGACAGCAGTTCGAACTCACTGTCTGGTCCGCTGGAGAAAGATGTGGCAGTCTGCTTCTGTAAAGATTACAGCTTTGGGAACCCCATGGGGCAGCTCTATTCTGTCCTGTAGGGTTGCTGTGAGTTGGAGTTGACTCAACGGCAAGGGGTATGGTTTGGTTTTTTTAGTACTAGATGAAAAGTTGGCAGTTCAAACCCACCCAGAGGGACCTCAGAAGACAGGCCTGGCAGTCTGCTTCCAAGAGGTCACAGCCTTGAAAA
>NW_004445940.1:0-1151 GCF_000243295.1 Trichechus manatus latirostris | reverse complement strand
TGCAGCCTAGGCCACAGTCACTGTGCCTGGCTGCAGGTGGTCTCAAGGCCCGCAGGGGCGTCGGCACTGAGAAGTCGGCCACCTCGGCCCTGAACCTCCTTCTCTTAAAGTCAAGACTTAAATCAAATGTATTCCACCCTCCTCTATCTGCCATAGACAGACTCACAGACCCACACACAGACAGACACAGACACACACAGACAGACACACAGAGACACAATCACACAGAGACAGAAACATACACAGAGACACAGACAGACACACAGAGGCACAGACACACCGAAACACAGGAACACTGAGACAGACACACACACACACAGACACACAGAGACAGACACGTACAGACGCACAATCACACTGAGACAGACACACAGACACAGATATACAGACACACAGAGAGACGCCCGCAGAGACCACGGAACACTGTCCTCCTCCTCATCCCCCGGTCCCCTTCTGCCCCTTGCTCTAACAGGGTAGGTGAGAAAGGGTCGTGAGACTCTGGAGTGTTTCCCAGCCTCCTCACTCGCTTCCAGTTGAATGTTCAGCTCTGGGCAAGCGTCCAGGGCCCACAGGCCCCGAGGCTGAGTCATGCAGACAGAGGGTTCTGAGGCCCCAAGTCGAAATTTCCAGCCCTGTCCAGAGCCCGGGCCTTTCAAAAACCTGCAAGCCGCCCTCGGGGGTGAGCACGCTTCCCACAGAAACTCAATTTGGTGGAGATTGAATCGCGGAGTGCTTTTAAAGCCTCATCTGGAGGCAATTTAGAATTTAAATTACCAGGATAGAAGACATTTTTACCAGAAGGTAGACTTGGACTAGTTATGTCATATCAGTTATTGATCAACCATTTCCGAGGAATTAAAAAAAAAAGGAAGAAGTTAAGACCTGTTTCAACAAAGATATTAGAAAAACTTACTTCAAGATTTAGCCATTATTATTTGATTTTTAAATCAAATCAAATCATACTTAGACCCCACCTACCAGGATCTCAGAAAATTCAATCCCAGCCCTTTTTCAGGGCCCCTCTCTCTCCTTCCAAGCAGAACTCTGAGGCCTTCATGGCCCCTGGAATTGAGGGGTAGTCACTGTCCAAGCCCAGGTGGGCCCATTAACGGCTTTTGCCACTGCTCACAGCACAGATTCCAAACTGAAGG
>NW_004445939.1:3763-4813 GCF_000243295.1 Trichechus manatus latirostris | reverse complement strand
AAAGCCAAAAACTATAAAGTTCATAGAAGAAAAATAGGATCAATGCTAGAGGCCCTAATTCACAGCATTAACAGGATATAAACCATAACCAACAACAGACACACTCCAGAAGATAAGCTAGATAACTGGGATCTTCTAAAAATTAAACATTTATGCTCATCAAAAGACTTCACCAAAAGAGTAGAAAGAGATCCTACAGACTGGGAAAAAACTTTTGGTCATTACAAGTCAGACAAAGTTCTAATCTCTAAAATCTCCAAGAAAATCCAACACCTCTACAACAAAAAGACAAATAATCCAATTAAAAATGGGCAAAGGAAATGAAGACACTTCACCAAAGAAGGCATTCAAGCGTCCAACAGACACATGAGGAAATGCTCGCAATCACTAGCCATTAGACAAATGCAAATTAAAATCACCATGAGATACCATTACTGGCACGAATCAAAAGCACTTGAAATAACAAATGTTGGAGAGGTTGTGGGGAGATTGGATCTCTTATGCACTGCTGGTGGGAATGCATAACGATACAACCATTCAGGAAAATGATTCGGCGCTTCCTTAGAAAGCGAGAAATAGAAATACCACACGATCGAGCAATCCCACTCCTAGGAACATATCCTAGAGAAATAAGAGACGTCACACAAATAGACATAGGCACACCTATGTTCACTGAAGCATTGTTCACTATAACAAAAAGATGGAAACAACCTAGATGCCTGTCAACAGATGAATGGATAAACAAAATATGGTACATACACACAACAGAGTATTACCCAAGGATGAAGAACAATGATGAATCTGTGAAGCATCTCATCACGTGGATCAAACTGGAGGATAGTATGCTGAGTGAAATAAGTCAATCACAAAAGGACAAATACTGTATGAGACCTCTATTGTAAAAACTCATGAAAAAGTTTACACACAAAAAGAAACAATCTTTGTTGCTTAGGAGGGATGGGAGGGGTGGGATGGGAACTAAACAGACAATAGATAAGTGGTAACTTTGGTGAAGGGTAAGACAGTAAATACTACTGGGGAAGCCAGCAC
>NW_004445939.1:0-1532 GCF_000243295.1 Trichechus manatus latirostris | reverse complement strand
TAGAATCAAATGACAATAAAAACACATCCTCCTACCAGAACCTGTGGGACGCAGCAAAGGCACTGTTCAGAGGTCAGTTTATAGCAATAAATGCACATATCCAAAAGGAAGAAAGGGTGAAAATGAAAACATTAACCCTACAACTCAAACAACGAGAAAGAGAACAGCATAAGAAGCCCTCAGGCACCAGAAGAAAGGAAATAATAAGAATTAGAGCAAAATTAAATGAAGTAGAGAATACAAACACTATTGAAAGTTAACAAGACTAAAAGCTGGTTCTTTGGAAAGATCAACAAAATCGATAAACCACTGGTCAAACTGACAAAAGAAAAACAGGAGAGGAAGCAAATAACATATATAAGAAATGAGATCGGTGACATTACAACAGACCCAACTGAAATTAAAAGAATTATAATAGAATACTATGAAAAACTGTATTCTAACAAATTTGAAAACCTAGAGGAAATGGACAAATCTCTAGAAACTTATTACCTACCTAAACTAACACAGAGGCAGAACAACTAAATAAACCTATAACAAAAGAAGAGATTGAAAAGATAATTAAAAAAACTCACAACAAAAAAAAGCCCTGGCCCTGATGGTTTCACTGAAGAATTCTATCAAACTTTCAGAGAGAAGTTAACACCACTACTACTAAAGGGATTTCAAAGCATGGAGAAGGATGGACTGCTCCCAATCGCATCCTATGAAGCCAGAATAACCTTGATACTAAAACTAGGTAAAGATACCACAAAAAAAGAAAATTACAAACCAATATCCCTCATGAACATAGACACAAAAATTCTCAAAAATTCTAGCCAATGGAATTCAAAAACATATCAAAAAAATAATTCACCATGATCAAGTGGGATATATACCAGTTATGCAGGGATGGTTCAACATCAGAAAAACATTCAGTGTATACCACCACATAAATAAAACAGAATACAAAAACCACATGAGCTTATCAATCGATGCAGAAAAGGTGTTTGATAAAGTCCAACACCCATTCATGATAAAAACTCTCAGCAAACTAGGAATAGAAGGGAAATTCCTCAATATAATTAAGGGCATTTATACAAAGCCAACAGCCAACATCATCCTAAATGGAGAGAGTCTGAAAGCATTCCCCTTGAGAATGGGAACCAGACAAGGATACCCTTTATCACCACTCTTAATCAGCATTGTGCTGGAGGTCCTAGCCAGAGCAATTAGGCTAGAAAAAGAAATAAAGCACATCCAAATTGGTAAGGAAGAAGTTAAAGTATCTCTATTTGCAGAGGATATGATCTTATACAAAGAAAACCTCAAAGAATACACACAAAAAAAAAAACACTGGAACTAACAGAAGATTTCAGCAAAGTATCAGGATACAAGATAAACATACAGAAATCAGTTGGATTCCTCCATACCAACAAACAGAACTTTCAAGAGGAAATCACCAAATCAATACCATTTATACAATAGCCACCAAGAAGATAAAATAGTTAGAAATAAATCTAACCAGAGATGTAAAAGACCTATACAATGAA
>NW_004445938.1:3170-4809 GCF_000243295.1 Trichechus manatus latirostris | reverse complement strand
ATGGGGAATCTGGTTTCCAAACCACTCTCCAGCTCTGGGATACTCACCGTTGCACCCACTCACCTCGTTGCCTTTGCTCACACTGTTATCCCCACCTCATCTTCCCCTGCCTACTTATTATCCCCACCACCAGTCTTTCCATTAACAAATATTTGTTGAGCACCGAGGAGCCCCTGGGTGGTGCAAATGATTCCAAGCTCAGCTGCTAACTGAAAAGTTGGAGGTTCAAGTCTACTCAGAAGTGCCTCAGAAGAAATGCCTGGTGATCTACTTCTGAAAAATCAGTCATTGAAAACCCTATGGTACACAGTTCTACTCTGACACGCATGGACATGGGATCACCGTGAGTCAGAATTGACTCGATGGTGGCTGTTTTTTTTTATTGAGCACCTACTGTGTGCCAAGGTCTCAAATATTGTTTATATCAACATCACCATTGCAACTAAATATGCAACATACACTTTTTGCACTTTGGGAAACAGCAAGGAGGCTGGTGTCTGGATCAGAGGGAGGAAGAGGGAGAGGGGCAGGGAATGAGGTCAGAGAGGTGGCTGGGACAGATGACAGACTACAACCCTGCAAGATCAGATTCATTCTCTCCACTTAACAGATGGGGAAAAGAAGCTCCAGGAATTAAAATCACCTGCCTGGTGTTGTGCAGCTGGTAAGCAGCAGAAATGGACTGTGAGCCCAGCTCTGTTCCTGAAGCCAAAGAACGTGCTTTAAGCCATGGTCCACATGGCTTCCTGGTTCCAACTGTTGCAATCTTGCTTGTTGTTCAAGCATCAGTTAATAATTCCCTCTTCATATCTGCCTTGAGCATTCTTTTAAAGAACTGTCTATATGGGATCAAATTGACAACAGCAACTCGAAAGGTTAGATAGGAAGCTTACAGAGCAGTAACTTTATGTTAATGGGGGAGGAACAATTCAGAAAAGGAGGGTGAGAATGGTTGCACAACTTGAAGAATGTAATCAATGTCACTGAATTGTGTATGTAGAGATTGTTGAAAGGGTGTATGTTCTGCTGTATATATTTTCAACAACAATGAAAGAATAAAATAACTATTTTGTTTTTTAATTCTCCTCTTCCATGAGGCCTGCCTTCCTTGGTCACTGAAGGCAAACGTTCCTTTTCCCACCTGTGGGCTTTCTAGTTCTTGGACCCCTCATTTGTTTACTCATTAATTCACTCAAAAGATAGTTTTTGAGGACCTACTCTGTGACATGCCGTGTTCTGGGTGCTGGATAGGCATTAATGAAAAAGGACACAATTCCTCGAGATGCTGACATTCTAGTGGGGAGTCAAACAATAAATAGTTCAATAGATATGTATCAGACGTGGATGAGACAAATGAAGCTGGATGGGGGGATGTGCAGGAAGGTGGTGACTATTTTAAACAATGTGGTCAGGGAAGGTCTCACTGAGCTCACTGAGGAGATGACACTTGAGTAGGGCCCTGAAGGAGGCGAGAGATGAGTCATGTGGATATCAGAGGGAAGAGCATTCCAGGCAGAGGGAAGAGCTTGTACAGAGGCCCTGAGGCAAGATGTCTTTGGCACATTTAAGGAACAGCAAGGCAGCCAGCATGGCTGGAACAGAGAAGAGGGTTAAGAGGTGTCAGAGAGATCTCAAAACT
>NW_004445938.1:0-1096 GCF_000243295.1 Trichechus manatus latirostris | reverse complement strand
TAACAAAGTTTGATTGTTTTGTAGTAATTTGTACAAAATAATTTGTAGTAATTTGTTATAGCAGCCACAGGAAACTAATACAGTCCTGCATCCCAAGAACCTCCTCAATCCCAAATAAACCAGGACAGTTGGCCACCCTACCTGGAAAAGTCTGTGCTCATTTTCCTTCCTCACCTGACAACCTTCCTGAGGCTCAAAGGCAGTTACAGTGACTCCTGTCTCTCCCTCGAGGCATCTCAGGGACCAGGGATGATAAGCCAGTTGCAGCAATGGCTGCTCTTGTCTTTAGAAGGAGAAGCAGGGGGGAGGGGACAAGTCTCAATCTCTGGCTCAAACCCCACTGTGCCTCTTCTGAGTCAAAGCCCTTACCTCTCTGAGGTAAATGGAGACCATGCCATTTCCCTCTTAGGGGAGGTTCCAAGGCATTCATGTATGTGAAACTCCAAGACAGCTGTGACCCTTGGCAGCCCTCACTTAGTGACAGGCTGCTGTATTAGTAGCTGTGATTGAGGGGGGTATCTTGGGAGGCTGGAGGGGTGAGGCTGTGAAGGGGAGGTGGTTAATGAACGTTCTAAAAGGGTGTTGGTTAAAAGTAGGGCAATGTGGCTGGGGCCGGGAAGTGTGGGTTTCAAGTCCAGCTCTGGCACTTTGTGGCTGCATGAACTTGGACAAATCGGTTAACCTCTTGAGGCCTCAGTTTTCTCATCTATAAGGTATGGAGCCAATGTGAGGTGTGGGTGGTTCGATGGTAGGTTTCACACCTTCCATGCCAGAGACTGATTCCTTTTGCAGCCACTGCACCTCATACACAGCCACCACCTGTCTATCAGTGGAGGCTTGTGTGTTGCTATGATACTGAACAGGTTTCAGTGGGGCTTCCAGACTAAGATGGACTAGAAGAAAGGCCTGACAATTTATTTCCAAAAATCAGCCAATGAAACCCTATGGATCACGGAGAAACATTGTCTGATCCACAATGGATCAAGAGGATGATGCAGGACCAGACAGCATTTTGTTCTGTTGTGCATGAGGTCACCATGAGTTGAGGTTGACTTGATGACAGCTAACAACAACAGCATGGTGGTAATAATAAGAG
>NW_004445937.1:2893-4814 GCF_000243295.1 Trichechus manatus latirostris | reverse complement strand
TGCTTTCTGGACTGCCAATCTTGGTTCGCCAGCCCCTTCGGCTATGTGAATCAGGAGAAGCTTCTTTCCTACCCCCATGGACTTGGGACATTACAGCCTCTAAAAACCAAGTGAACCATTTCCTTGATATAAATCTCTCTCTCTCCATATATATATATATATATATGCTTTAATGGTTTTGCTTCTCTAGAGAACTCAGCCTAAGACAAGTCACTACCTGGTTAAGTTTTCAATAATCCACTGTGGTTCTCCAAGATCCATCTGTTTTTTGCACAGGCCAAATAGGCGAGTTGAATGGGGATGTGGTGGGAATCATCATCCCTGCATCCTTCAAGTCCTTGATGGTGGCAGTAATCTCTGCAATCCCTCCACAGCCCATGAATCAGTATACAGTCACGCATCTAGTCATTTCTCCTCCCAAGCAAAGTGAACAACCAGGTGCCCTACCCGAAGTTCTGCCTATTGGGAAGATTTCCCTTCACCACTGTCCTTCAGGGAGGTCCCAGAAAGGGGCTTCAGTTGTCTCATCAAACTGGGAAGCAAGATCATCAGCTAAGAGATTGGGAGAGAGTGTGTTGGAGACTTTAGAATGAAAGAAAATGTAAGCAGAGAGGGAAAGTGAAAAGATCTGAAGCTTGTGTTTTGCTTTCTGTGCAGTATTAAGGACCTGCTTAAGATCTGTGATTATTAATTTAAAGTGAGACCTAGTCAGCATGGTTTTGGATTTTTCTGCCACCACTTTCAACGTATAGATGCAAGCCCAGAGAAGGAGACAGTGGATTTAACCAATGCTGTGATTTGCCAGAAGGCCCCTGGGTGGTGCAATCAGTTTGTGCTCGACTACTAATCAAAAGGTTGCCAGTTAGAATCCTTCCAGGCAGGCTCCATGGAAGAAAGACCTGGCTATCTAATCCCATAAGATTACCGCCATTAAAAACCCTATGGAATACAGCTCTTCTCTGAAACACGTGGAATCTGCATGATTCAGAATGGACTGATGGCAATGTTTTTTATTTTTTATTTTTTGGTGATTTGGCAGACCAGCATGATAAAGCCAGAGAGCAGCAACAGATTTGAGAGTGTATGCAAAGGAGAGATCATATGATTGACCATGGAATTTAAGTTGAGACAATAAGGAGGAGTAGAGATGAAGGTAATAAGGGACAGTGAAAATGCCAGAGGTTCAGAGGATTGTTAAATTCAAGGTGCTAAAGGGAGTGAGCTGGGAAGAGAGGAGGTGGTATCTCAGGCGGGGGATACTTGAGGTTAAGAGTATAGACGGTTGCATTTCAGTTCTTAGTTAGCACTTTAATTGGGTGAAAGATTCTTCCCTTCTCCTCCTAATGTGAACGGAAGCTCAATTCGTGTGACTCAGTATGTGTAACTTGGCCTGAACTACAGAGCCCTGGTGGTGCAGTGGTTAAGTGCACTTGGCTGCTAACCAAAAAGTTGGTCATTGAAATTCACCAGCCACTCCACGGGAGAAAGATGTGGCAGTCTGCTGCTGTAAAGATTACAGACTTGGAGACCTTCTCGGGCAGTTCTACTCTGTCCTACAGGGTTGCTATGAGTTGGAATCAACTCGCTGGCAATGGGTTTGAGTTTGGTTTTGGGCTTAACTCATTCCATCCCTTCGCAGGTGGAATGACTTAGCTGAATTGTAAATTTGGGAGAACAACCAATGCTTGGCTCTGCTCCATCCTTCTTCCTCTTGGGGGCACCTGTTCCCAGAGAGCACAAGTTCTCCTCCATCCTCCACACCGTAAGACATGCAGGCACCTACTGCTGTGGTAGGAAGAGGGGGAAGAAGAGAAGCCTACGCTGACCCAGTGCTACTAGTGTCTGAGTGGGTAAGTCTGCCTAATTCTTGGGTTCAAAATTGCAAATTCATTGGGTTTATGAACCTAAAATTTCCTGTAGG
>NW_004445937.1:0-1612 GCF_000243295.1 Trichechus manatus latirostris | reverse complement strand
ATTTTCATTTTAGGCAAGATACCACACACATCACCCCTATTATGGCCTTTGCAGGGAACACGAAACCCTGGTGGCACACTGGTTAAGAGTTATGTCTGCTAACCAAAAGGTCAGCAGTTTGAATCCACCAGGTGCTCCTCAAAAACCCTATGGGGCAATTCTACTCTGTCTGATAGGGTTGCTATCAGTTGGAATCAACTCAACAGCAATAGGTTTGGTTTTGGTTTATGAGGAGTGAGGAGCGTATCATTAGAAAAAAATGAAAAAAGAGCAGAGCCAAGACTGGTTCTCCTCATTAACTCAGAGTTCACCCAGAATGGAGTCCCAGGAGCCAGAATGTTTGCAAAACCTAAGAAATGGTAATTATGCTTATAGCATAAAACTCTTGCAGTAAACTTTGTCCAACTGCTGCCATACCTGTGTTTGAAGAAATATACACCAGTACTACATACAGAAAATAAAGCACTCATCAGAAGAAAATCTGCCTACCTGAGGCAAAGCCTCACTGGAAGCTTAAAAGAAAACGTCTCTAGGTCTACCATGGCTGGGAATTTAAAAAAAAAAAAAAAAAAACTAACAATAATAGTCTCCTTTTGGAATTTCAGAGTTCCTGGGTGGTACAAGTAGCTGGGCTGCTAAAAGGTTAGAGGTTCAAGTCTACTCAGAGGCACAATGGGAGAAGCCATTGAAAAGCCTATAGAGCACAGTTATATTCTGACACACATGGAACCACCATGAGTCAGAATCAACTCAATGGCAGCTGGTTTGGTGTTAGAATTTCTAACCATAGACCTGCCCATATACAGGCCTGGGGTTCAAATGTACATTATCTGCAAGAGCATGACAAACACATGCCAGTAAATTGAGTTAAAGAGGTCTGTTGCCTGTTGGGTTGAATGAATGCCCACCTTCTCACTCATCTAGACTCTCACTTTCTCATTTCTACTCCCACAGTTCTTTGTCCATACCTTTAAAGTAGACTTGACAGGGATCTATTAAAATTATCAGTATCCACTTTGTGTCTAAAAGGTAAAATATATGTTTCTGCCTTTTCACCTTTGTATCTGAGCACCTAGAAGAATGCCTGATATATAATAAAAGCTAATTGAGATATTTAATGAGTGAATGGATCTGTATGTCCTGTGTCACTGGTCTCCAGATTTCACTGACAGCTCCTTTGGTAAGTGAATTGGTCAAGAAAATGAACTACTACCAAAATACATTCATGATGGTTTGATCAATTAATAGAGTACATAAAGTTTTCTAACCAAAAATCTTAATGAATCTTCAGAAATGAATGGTGGGGTAAGTGAAGTGAATGACAAAAACTTGCCATTGTGCTTGCTTGGTGATTTCGAGATACATGGGATGTTTTTTCCAAAAGCTGCATGTAGGATACTGGAAATTAATACATTGATGATTTAATAAGGAGCACTGGTGGCACAAAGGTTAAATGCTCAGCTGCTAACCAAAAGGTTGGCTGTTTGAACCCTCCCAGTGGCTCCATGGGAGAAAGACCTAGTGATCTGTTCCCGTAAAGGTTACATCCTAGAAAACTCTTTGGGCTCTCTATGAGTTGAAATCGACTCAATGGCACCTAACAACAACAACA
>NW_004445936.1:2821-4816 GCF_000243295.1 Trichechus manatus latirostris | reverse complement strand
CAATGATCAATCAATTCTAACAATTCTACCTAAAGACATTTCCAGACATTCAAGTTCTCAAAAATTTAACTCCCCTGCATGCTTTCTCTAGAAGCTACTGGGGCAAACTGAGAAAGTAAAACAAGCTAGAGGAATCCAGGAAACAGAAACCAAACCCAGGAGAAAGGCAAAGAGAATTACTGGAATGACGGGGAAGGGAGACCTAAGAAGATAGAAACAGAAAAAGGGA
The DNA here is from genome assembly GCF_000243295.1 of Trichechus manatus latirostris. NCBI lineage: Eukaryota > Metazoa > Chordata > Mammalia > Sirenia > Trichechidae > Trichechus > Trichechus manatus. Next base: position 4,587 of record NW_004445936.1, on the reverse strand, counting down.
GCATGCCTGCGGGGAGATCTCCACCAGGGAAAAAGAGCAGAACCAACAGATGAGTCAACAGGAGAAATGTCCCCCCCTTTACTGGAAAGATTAGAGAAAGAATGAGTAATAGGTACAAAGAAAACTAAGAAAATAAAAAATAAAGGCAATTATCAATTTCAGGAAAAACAAGAAAGTATGTAAGAAAAGAAGTGTGGTCAGCACACACTGCGTGGCTCAAGTGTGAACAACAGTTACATAGGCATCACAAGGGTCCATATTAGTCTACAGTCCGTATGAAAGGCACCCACTGGGATAGTTATATTGGGAGATTGGGGAGAAAGGGAGTGTGTGCTTGGGGATGGGGATGTAGGAGAGCTAATGACAATAGAAAACATGTAAAACTAAAAAATCAAGAAATGGCAGTATTATCACGTTATTTAAAAATATGGAGACAAATACCAGTAAAAACAAAAGCTAAATGTGGAACAGGGGTGGGACAGGGTCTGCCAGTTTTCTTAATAAGCCTTGTAGGACTATTAGGCTTTTAAAATGATGTATGTGTATATTTTTATAAAAATAAGTATGGAATAAAAAATACTTGTTGTCTGACTATTTTAATTATTTCCTTACAACTCTCCTACTAAATCAAGGAGTCCTTGAGGACAGAAACTGTTTATTCATTATCCCTGTTTCCCAACCATGTCCCGGACCTAGTGTCTGGCACATTGCCAAGTTCTCAGTACCTATTTGTTGAATGGATGGATGGATGGATGGATGGATGGATGGATGGATGGATGAAGGAATGAATATATAACTGGGTGGAAAGACTAATGTCTCTATGTTTTGAGCCCTCAGTTTTGCAGGTGGACAGTCTTGCCTAGATCAGTGTGAGATGGAAAAGCAAATGACATGGACTAGCATGAAGAAACAATAAGAGGAGCTGGACCAGAACCTGGACTGGCACACCTAACCACACCCAGTTTAATGTTTCACTAAGATCAAATCCACCAGCTCCTCCTTGGAAACCTTGTGGGGCAGTTCTACTCTATCGTATAGCTCAGAATTGACTCGACGGCAATGGGTAAGACTCAAACCAGGAGAGGAACTCATCCATCTTGACCCTGCTCCTTTAAGCCAGCAAGACACACCCATAACCCCATCGGCCCGAAAAAGCAGTCCCAAAGTACCCATTCTTGTTATGCTCAGTTGTCCCAGGCCCTTCTTGGTTATTCTAGGTTGTGCCCTCTTTGATCAAATTCTTTTCCAGGTGATTCCATGCTGAAGGTAGCGTTTGAATGGCAGGCACTGCAGGTACTGCTGAGTTTGATATGCAAGCATAGACACAGTAAGGGTTAATACGTGCTCTGAGTATGATGAGAATGTTCAGTGTCTGCAAAATATATGCCTTCCAGATGTTTATATACAAATGCATATGCCTTCCTTTGGCGGGAGAGAAATGTATATGCCTTCCTTTCGTGGGAAGTATCTGAGGAGGGGGCCCCGGTGAAGGAGAGCAGCCCACCAGGGTCTGCCGCTTCTCCCCTTGCTCAGCATCCTTGCATCCCTGATGTCACCACCTCCTCCAGGAGAGAACTCTTAACTCTATTTCTTTTGCACGGTTCCCAGGGCCTGGGTGGCTCTGTGTGGACAGAATGGACTCGTCATATTCCTTCTTGCCCAAATGTCATTTCCATTTGAGTTCCTACCAAATATTGGGCATTGGACAAGGCACTTTTACACAATAGTAATAATAATCTCAATGCTCACAATAACCCTTTGAGATA
>NW_004445936.1:0-1946 GCF_000243295.1 Trichechus manatus latirostris | reverse complement strand
AGCTGCTGGTCTTCCTTAACCTGCTCACTCCACAGTCTTCCCCGTTTCAGTTAATTGCAACTTTATTCTTCCAGTTGCTCTAGCCAGAAAACTTGGAAGTCATTCTTGACTCCTCTCTTCTCACCTTGATGTCTCGTCCATCAGCCAACCCTGTCAACTCTGCTTTATAATATATCCGGAATCTGATCACCCCCCACCAACTCATCACTACCGTTCTTGATCTAAACCTGGTTTATGGCGACAGCCTCCTAACAGGTGTCCCTGCTTCAGCCCTTGTTCCCTACAGTCTTTTCACAAAACAGAAGCTGGATGGTCTTTTTAACACCCATGTCAGATCACGTCACTCTGCTAAAATCCTTCAATGGCTTCTCGTCTCTTTTAGGAAACACCAATCACCCTAATGCCTTACACAGTCAGTCCCCCCCCCCACCTCTATTACCTTTTTTTTTCCTTGTATGATCAGTATCATACCTGACAGAGCCCTGCTGGCGCAGTGGCAAAGAGCTAGGCTGCTAACCAGAAGGTCAGCAGTTCGAATCCACCAGCTGCTCTTTGGAAACCCTAGGGGGCAGTTCCACTCTGTCCTATAGGGTCGCCATGAGTTGGAATTGACTCGCCAGCAAGGGGTCTTGGGTATCATACCTGGCCGCTGGTTTTTAGGAATTTATTTCACTGTTCTCCCTGCTTCAGCCTTTGGCTCCCTGCAGACAAAATCCCCACCCTCATAGAGCTTCTGTTCTAGTGTGCAGAGACAGATAGTAACAGAAAAACTAAAGTTAGGCTGTGCAAGGGTGAGAGTGGCATTGCAATTCTAAATACGGAGGTCTGGAAAGTCCTCACAGATCAGGCGACATGGGAGGAGAGACCTGAATGACATGAGGGAGAAAGCAGAGTGGGTAACTGGGAGAAAGATCGTTCGAGGCTGAGGTGGAGGCGTTATTTAAGGAACAGCAGAGTGACCAGGATGGCGGTGCAGAGTAAGTGAGGGGCAAGCGGGAGGAGGTGAAGTGTGAGAAGGGTCTTGCAGTCCACTGTCAAAACTTTGCGTTTTATTTGGAGTTAAACCTGGAGCCATTAGAGGATATGAGCAGAGGAGTGACACAATCTGACTTACGTGTCAAATGGATCACTCTGGGTGCCGAAATGAGAATAGATTGAAGGGGAGTGATGTGATTTGGTTAACATTTTTCAAAGATGGCGCTAGCTGTCAGAGGAGAGACTGTAAGGGAGGCAAGACTGGAAGCAGGAAGTCAGCTAAAAAACTCAGGCAGACCCAAGTGAGAGAAGCCCCTCAGACACGTCCTCCTAACCTCCACCCGTTCCCACCCTTTCAGAATCTCTGGCATAGTGGTGAGGCACTGGGATATACCCTACATACCCAGGGGTTCCTGGTGCTTGGCAGGAATTTAGTGTGGAAACATCTGCAGAGTATAGCTTATGCTGAAATGAAGCCCACACCACTGAGCTAGCATACAACCGAGAAAGAGAGAATGTGTCAGAGATGTCCCTTGTCCTGCTGAGATCATTACTGACAAGCCAAGTCAAACCACCCTGGCACTTTACCATGTCAGAAACTCAAGCTATAGGATTCTTTTCTTAGATTTCCCTCAACGGACTCTTTGTTCACCCCACGCTTGGAGTACAAGCAGGAGAGTGAGCAAAGAGAGTGAGCGAAGTTAGCATGCGCTTAAAAAGGAAAGACGTTTTTACCTGTTGCTCCAAATACTGCAATGACTTTCTTGCTGGCCATGTTACTGGACAAGGGAAGAGTCAGTAGATGAGCAGGACCTTTTCTCACAGCGGCTGCAGCGGCTGAAATGAATGCAGTTTCTCTTTTCCGGCGAGAACTTGCCTGAATTACCACACTCTTACTTTGCCCCTCCCTTATAAAGTTTTAGTTGTTATTACTAGCTAGCTTACTCACTCTGACACTGCAATTTTCTGAA
>NW_004445935.1:3573-4787 GCF_000243295.1 Trichechus manatus latirostris | reverse complement strand
TAAATGTCTGTTTGTTAAAGCCATCCACTTGTGGTATTTGTGTTGTAGCAACACTAGATGATTAAGACACTGAGTTTGCAATGCCCTTTGGACTCTGTGCCTTGAATTTCCTGGTTGTTCCTTCTAGTGTCAGTTTCAGATGCTTGATTTGTTCTCGTTCCTTGTCAGGCCTTCTCTCATGAACCTGTCTCTGTTCAGTTCTCGCTTCTTTCTCTCACTGGCCAAGATGCTGAGATCCCAGAATGCCTTGTGGTTTGGCCAGCCACACTTTATGGCATGCACCCTGTTAGACTATTAACTCATTAAAGGCAAGGAAAATTCACTCATGTTTTTATCTTGCTGTGAAGAATATAGTGTTTTAAGTGTGGTTAGCATACAGTAAGTGCTTGTAGAAAGGAGTTGAGTTGAATAGAAAACTAATGAATATTTCCTTGGGTACAAGCAGTATTCATAATCAAAACACCTCCCAAAGAAATGCTTCTATATACATGCAATGGTTTTATGTGTGAACTTTGCTAGGCTATGTTGTTGTATGTCATTGAGTTGACCCCATGTGACAGAGTAGATCACTAACCAGGTCTGTTCTCCCGCGGAACAGCTAGTGAGTTCGAACCGCTGATCTTTTAGTGCTGAACCATTGTACCACCAGGGCTCCTTGGCTAGGCTATACCAAAACCAAAACCAAACACATCGCCATCGAGTCGATCCTGACTTATATTGGCCCCACAGGACAGAGTAGAACTGCCCCACAGGGTTTCCAAGCAGCGGCTGGTGGATTCTAGCTGCCAACCTTTTGGTTAGCAGCCGTAGCTCTTAACCACTATGCCACCAGGACTACGTTATAGTACCCAGTTATACAGTCAAACACTAATCTAGATGTTGCTGTGAAGGTATTTTGTAGATGTGGTTGGCATCTACACTCAGGTGACGTTAAGTAAAGAAGATAATCCTCAATAATTGGGAAGGCCTGATCCAATCAGTTGAAAGGCTCTAAGAGCAGAACTGAGGTTTCCTTGAGGAAGAAATTCCGCCTGGAGAATGCAGTGTCAGCTCCTGGCTGAGAGTTTCCAGCCTGCCCTTCCTGATCGCCTGTCCTACAGATCTTGAACTCGCCTAGCCAACCCCCTACACATAAACCAATTCCTTGCAACAAATCCCTAGGCTGCTCCAGCCCTTAATCCGTATGCATCAGCATTATTTAGAAAGCTCCCCCA
>NW_004445935.1:0-1685 GCF_000243295.1 Trichechus manatus latirostris | reverse complement strand
AAGGATGCACTCTGCTCCCAGCACTGCTTTCTTGATGGTATGAGATCCCCAACTCTCTGCTTGCTTCGCTTTCCTTTTATGTCTTGAGAGATAAAAGGTGGTGCAGGCCACACCCCAGAGAAACTCCCTTTACGTTGGATCAGGGATGTGACCTGGTTAAAGATGGTGTTACAATCCCACCCTAATCCTCTTTAACATAAAATTACAATCACAAAATGGAGGCCAACTACACAATTCTGGGAATTATGGCCCAGCCAAGTTGATACACACATTTTTGGGGGGACACAGTTCAATCCATGACACCTGTCAAAGAGGTCTGTGGTTGTAGCTGGGCACCATCTAGTTCTTCTGGGCTCAGGCCGGTGGAAGCTGTGGTTCATGTGATCCGTTAGTCCTTTGGACTAATAGTTCCCTTGCGTCTTTGATTTTCTTCATTCTCCGTTTCTCTGAACATAATGGGACCAACAGATGTATCTCAGATGGTCACTCCCAAGCTTTTAAGACCCCAGATGCTACTTACCTAAGTAGGATGCAGAACATTTTCTTTATGAACTATGTTATGCCAGTTGACCTAGATGTCCCCCAAGACCATGGTACAAACCATATAATTAGAAAATATTTTGAAACAGATTTTTTTTTTGCTTTTGTACCTTGTTTTGTTTAATATTATATTTATGAGATTCATCCATGTTTCTGCATGTTTTGTAGTTTTTTTTTTTTAGGGAGTTCTGTGGCACAAATGGTTAAGTGTTTGACTACTAACGGAAAAGTTAGTGGTTCAAACCCACTCAGAGGTGCTTTGGAAGAAAGGCCTGGTGATCTGCTTCTGAAAGTTCACAGCCAAGAAAACACTACAGAGCACAGGTCTATTCTGCAGCACATAGGGTCGCCATGAGTCTGAATTGAGTTAATGGCAGCTGGTTTTCTGGCGTTAGTAGTTTGTTCGTTTTTATTTACCTATTACATTATTTCTGATGAGACATCTGCTTCATCCTTATCTTTGCTCCTCTGTACATAACTTGTCTTCTTTCTCTGGCTGCTTTTGGGATTTTTCTGTTTATCATGAGTGTTGAGCAAGTTGATTATGTGGTGCTAGGGTATAATTTTCTTTATGTTCCTTGTGCTTAGGGGTCATAGAACTGCTTGGATCTGTGGGTACATCAAATTTTTGAAAATTTTAGCTATCGTTTCTTTAATTATTTTTCTGTCTCCCAGAAGAAATAGATTTTAATTGCTAATGCAATAAGGAGATTTAATTATTTTCCCATCACTGATTATAGGTTGGACTAAGAATGTGATAAAAATTGGCCTGAAATGCCTATGACAAAGGCAGAAATAATCCCATCCTACGATAATAGTCAATCTTTGTAACACCCAATGTATTATATCTAGGAAATATTGTTCCCTGAATAATAGGATTTTTTTTCAAATACGCATGATAAAAGAGAACATGGGCTTTATTTATTTGTGTTTACTATGAACATTGGAACTTTGATTAAGTGAGAAGCTTTATTCTACGAAGAAGACAACTACAAATAGTTCCTGTCAGAAATTCACAGCATCTGCAATCCTATCATACATAGAAAAACTCAAGGAATGTGATAAGCTAAGGAGACTAAGATTTCAATAAACAAGTAAATATGGATGATGGTCTAAGTATAAATAAAACTTTAATTACTGAATTT
>NW_004445934.1:3091-4801 GCF_000243295.1 Trichechus manatus latirostris | reverse complement strand
AAGGAAGGGAGGAAGGAAGAGGTAAAGAAAGAAAAGAAGTCTCATGGAGCACAGTTCTACTCTGACACAGCTTGGGGTCACCATGAGTTGCAGCCAACTCTACCACAACTAGTGGATACCTAACGTTATGCCCCCTGCCCTTAATCCTGCACCCTGAGACTATAGTCCCATGTGTACTCTCCCTACTCCTGCTGTTGGGACATATTGGCCAGGTACTACAGTTCCTTATTTTTCCCTGGCCACGTTGTCCACTTATTTGCCTTGTGACTAGGAGCAAAGGTGGGTGAAGATTTCAGGGGACTGAATCTCGACTTTTAGTGAAAAGCCTCTACATTGTTTTCAAGCAAGATGAGAGTGCTAGCTATTAATAGGGAGAAGTAGGTCACTTCTGTAGTCTCAGGGAGTTCAGGAAGATCTGTAGACAAAGATTTTGAGGGAACTCAATCAAGCCGTTTTCATGCTTCCCCTACCAATACAACCTTTGCAAAGGTTTTCCTGCCCCTTGCAAAGGATAAAGGGCCCTAACCTTGGCAAAGCAAGCTGGCCTAGGTGAAAATTTTAACATTCTTTGAAGTTCTACCACTCATATTATTAAGTTCTAGATCTGGTCCTCAGCTTTCTTTGCTCTCTAACTGCAGGAGATATGAGTCACCTTATAAGATACCCTGACAGCATTCACACTTAGATTTTTCTTGTTCTTCTTTTCTGATTATTCACTTTCAGCCTGTCTTTTATTGAGCTTAGAAACAAACACTAATTCCACTGTCCTTATAGTTTTTACCTACTCCCCCTCCATACCTCTCAAATACTTTGGTGGTGCAATAGCTAGGTGCTCAGCTGCTAACTGAAATGTTTGCACTTTGAACTTATCCAGAGGCTCCATGGGGAAAGAGGTGGTGATCTGCTTCCATAAAGATTATAGCCTAGGAAACCCTATGGGGAAGTTCTATTCTGTCACATGGGGTCACGATGAGTCAAAATTGGCTCAACGGCAACAAAAACAATAACAGTGCATTTCCTTCAACTGGATCATCATCCTTGTTCACCAGTTGTGAAATTTTTCACGAGCATTCTATAACTTTGTGTGTTATTCTCCACTACTACCAGTAATGGGGTCCTCATGCCAGCTGGACAGCAGGTGATTCATGCCCCATACTCCCACTTAAAATCAGCTTTCTTGGGTTATTCTTCCTACCCACTGTCACAGGTTTGGTTCCCTGAGAAGCAGGCTCTTGGATGGAAATGAGCTTGTAGGGTACTTATTGTGGAGTGTGCTTGGGCTTACTACCTGTGGAAGAGAAGGAAAGAAAGCAGGATTGGACAGAAGGAGAAATGATAGATGATATGTTCTCAATGAAGTATTTGACTGTCTCTACTGAGAATTCTAGGCATTCCTAGGAGGCGCAAACAGTTCAGCACTCTATTACTAACAGAAAGGCTGGCAACTTGAACCCACCCCAGAGGTTCCTTGGAAAAAAGTCCTGTTGATCTTCTTCCGAAAGGTCACAGCTTTGAAAACCCTATGGATCACAGTTCTTTGCAGCAGGTTGGGTCACATGAGTTGGAATTGACTTGACAGCAACTGGTTTTTGGTTTATGGGGAATTCTGGAGCTGGGATTGTTTTTCAAAGTTGCTCCATGTTGGGGAAAGGGGGCAGAGCCCTTGTTCCTCCATGCTTACCAGTCATTTGATATTGAGATCCTTAGGTA
>NW_004445934.1:0-1179 GCF_000243295.1 Trichechus manatus latirostris | reverse complement strand
CAGAAAAAAGCCCAATAATAGCAATGAGAAGAAAAGAGAAATTTTATATATACATATATTCATATACATATCAGATATAGATATATATCATATGCATTAATGCTTATAAGCCAGGAGCACAAAACAAATGCTCTGAAAATTGAACCAAATTCAGGGGTGACACAAAGAGAGGATGCCTTTATTAACAAACCACAGGTAGATCTGTCTGAGTGCAAATTTTTTCAAAGAAGGTAGCACACTCTGGAAGATAAACAAATGACACTTTCTCTGATACAGCTAGTTTGAGATAAGTGGACTCAATTCAGAGGCCCCAACAGACCTACTTGAGATTGGGAGATTTATGAGAAAAATGAAGACGACTTATTTTGAAATAAGCCAGTCAGCCATGTAGTAATCTGGAAAAAACAAGTATTCATAGCAAGTGCCCTTAGAGTTGGTAATCCTTACTAGCTGGAGAGAAATGGAGGCTAATTCATCCTCCCCAAAACACAAACAAAATAACAGATACGGTATATATTGGGTTTCATAGAGAGCTAGGGAGATGTTTTCTTATTCTGGAACAGACTCATTATGTTCATGATAAAAACACTTAGAAAAGACCCAACTAAACCATCAGGACACCAAAATGTTACATATAAACAAATAAAAGTAGGTATCATGCAAATATTAGCTAAAATGATATCAAACTAAACCAAACGCTTTGCCATTGAGTTGATTCCGACTCACAGCGACCCTAAAAGACAGAGTAGAACTGCCCCATAGGGTTTCCAGGGAGCTGCTGGTGAATTCAAACTGCCAGCCTTCTGGTTAACAGCCTGAGCTCTTAACAACTGCACCACCGGGGCTCCAAAATGATATCACAGAACTAAACTGATATTGGACAAAATAAACATTAAAACAAAAAGAAAGTACCAGTGTAAGGTTCAATTTAACAAAAATTTAAAAAGTAAATGTGTATGCACTTAATGAAACAGCATCAATACATATAAAGGACAAAATAATAGAAGTACAGAGAAAATTTAAACCAAGAACGCTATAGTAAAAGATTTCAATACACTTTCCTGAAATTGATCAAGCAGCCAAGAAAAAAAAAGAAGATTTAAACGACATAATTCATAAGCATGGTCTAATCAACCTATACAAATTCAACATTTATTAACTAAAGAGCACACATTTTCT
>NW_004445933.1:0-4782 GCF_000243295.1 Trichechus manatus latirostris | reverse complement strand
ATATTTCTTTTTCTTCTTATTAAAATGAAAATCTCTTCATGACACCTTCATTATGAAGGAGTCTTACTATTCAGTCCAACACTATGCAATCTAGCTTTTGCCCATGTCATTCCATAGACATTTCTCCCTCAAAGGTCTCAAATAACTTTCTGTTAATCAAGATGAATGGCCTCTTTGTGACTTTCTCACTACTCCACCTTTCTGCATCATTCAACCGTGTTGTATATCCCTCCCTTGAAAGTCTATTCCCAATTTCATAACCCTCTGATTTCCTCATTTTCTTACATCACCAAGTCCAACTTCAGTTCATCTCTTAAATATTGACCTTTGACACCATTCCTCTAAGACCTTTTAAAATCTTGCTTTCCTTTTAGCCGAAGTTCAATAATTATTTTTTTGCCATGACTCACAAACCATAGCTTACTAACTAGTTCCAAATACAAATTTCTAACTTAGCATTCAAAACCCTTTCTTGGTCTTGAAAAACCATCTTTCCTTCCTATACATCCCTAACTAAGCTAATGGCTGAGCAAGCATTCCAGTGACCCAGACTCAAAGTGTGGAATTACTTGGAGCCTCTTCATTTTCGTATTTTCCATATCTAATCAGCAGTCACACATTGACAATCCTACCTCCCCAGAGTTTCTGGAATCCTATCCATTCCCAGTGCTCTTGTTCAGGTTTTCATTACAATAGCCTCCTAAATGGAAATATCATTTTTTAAATCTTGGTCAATTTGAAAAATGGTTTTTCTTCATTGTTTTAATTTTAATTTTTTGGATTGATAATTACATCAGGCACCTCTTGTAACCTATCTCACTTATCCTCTGCCTACATTAACTCTAGATTTTGTTGTGGTATCCAGCTTTGAACGAATATAATCTGGCAGCATTTTGCCTCAGCTGCACAGCATATTTCTGGGTTTTTGCTATGGAGCTTCTCTGGTATCATAATCGAAGGATGCCTGTTGGCATCTGCTAGTCAATAGTACTGGTGCAAAACTGGAAGTGCAATGGAGTTAACCCCTGTGGCGCACCTTTGACCAATGGTAGAGGATGGAGTGGATAAATGTTTCTTCATCTTCCCTAAGGCTAACGATTTTGAGGTGCCTTCTAAACCGATACTGTCCAATATGGTCAATACTAGGCACACCTGGCCATTGAGAACTAGAAATGTGAATAGTCCAAATAAAGTGTGATGTAAATGTAAAATAAACACCAAATTTTATAGAATATGAAAAACAGAATTTGTTAAATTTCGATAATTTTTATATTGATGAAATGCTGAAATGATATTTGTGACATATTGGGTAAAATGAGAAATAATATTAAAATTAATTTTACCTGTTTTAAAACCTTTTTTAATGTGGCTACCAGAATATTTAAAATGGTATATGTGCCTTACATTATATTTCTATTGGACAGTGCTGTTCTATACAGCTCTTAAGAGGTTCTCAGCAAGATTTAGCCTCACTTGCCTACCTTTCTGAAAAGCTCATGTATGATCACATTCTCTGTGATCATTTTTCCAATTAAATGACCTGATGCAAGGCTTTGATTTATAATCTCTTTCTAGGGGAAAACCAAGTGAAGACATAGTGAAAATGAACTTTTTTTTTCATGGTATTATCCATTTGTATTTTTTCTTTTGTAGGTTGCCTTATTACACCCTTTGATTGTTTTATTATTATTACTGAGATTTGCTTTTTTTTCTCAGTGATTTGTAAATTTTTAATACCATTTGGTCTTCATACAAAAGTAATGTATATCAAATAATTTCATATCATATTATAAAATATACAAATAAAGAAAAGTGAGTGGCCTAAGGATTTTACTTTTAATTTTTCTTCACTTATACAGAAAATGTTTGAGTTGCTTTGCTAAATTTTTTAATCCTGATAGTCACTGTCAAACCAGGTGTGGGCTTTTTCCCAACAGGTTTGCTGCCAGAACACAGGTGAAAACTATGGTAAAGTCTAAGCCAAAATGGGAAAGGAAAAGACCCATGTCAACATCGTCATCATTGGACAAGAATATTCAGGCAAGTCCACCACTACTTGTCACCTGATCTACAAATGTGGTGGGATCGACAAAGGAACCATCAAAAACTTTGAGAAGGAAGCTGCTGAGATGGGAAAGGGCTCCTTCAAGTATGCCTGGGTCTTGGATAAACTGAAAGCTGAATGTGAGCAAGGCATCACCATTGATATCTCCTTGTGGAAATTTGAGACCAACAAGTATTACATGACCATCACTGATGCCCCAGGAGGAAGAGTCTTCATCAAAAACATGATTACAGGAACATCACAGGCGGACTGTGCTGTCCTGATTGTTGCTGCTGGTGTTGGTGAATTTGAAGCTGGTATCCCCAAGAATGGGCAGAACCGTGAGCATGCCCTTCTGGCTTACACACTGGGAGTGAAACAACTAATTGGTGGTGTTAACAAAATGGATTCCACTGAGCCACCCTACAGCCAGAAGAAATATGAGGAAATGGTTAAGGAAGTCAGCACCTACATTAAGAAAATTGGCTACAACCCTGACACAGTAGCATTTGTGCCAGTTTCTGGTTGGAATGGTGACAACATGCTGGAGCCAAGTGCTAACATGCCTTGGTTCAAGGGATGGAAAGTTACCCATAAGGATGGCAATGCCAGCAGAACCCATGCTGCTTGAAGCTCTGGATTGCATCCTGCCACCAACTCGTCCAACTGACAAGCCCCTGTGCCTACCTCTCCAGGATGTCTACAAAATTGGTGTTATTGGCACTGTCCCTGTGGGCAGAGTAGAGATTGGTGTCCTCAAGCCTGGCATAGTGGTCACCTTTGCTCCAGTCAACATCACCACTGAAGTAAAGTCTGTTGAAATGCACCATGAAGCTTTGAGCAAAGCTCTGCCTGGGGACATTGTAGGCTTCAATGTCAAGAATGTCTCTGTCAAAGATGTTCATCATGGCAATGTGGCTGGTGGCAGCAAAACTGACCCACCAATGGAAGCTGCTGGCTTCACTGCTCAGGTGATCATCCTGAACCACCCAGGCCAAATCAGCGCTGGGTATGCACCTGTGCTGGATTGTCACACAGCTCACATTGCTTGCAAGTTTGCTGAGCTCAAAGAGAAGACTGATCTCCATTCTGGAAAGAAGCTAGAAAATGGCCCCAAATTCTTGAAGTCTGGTGATGCTGCCATCGTTGACATGGTTCCTGGCAAGCCCACATGTATTGAGAACTTCTCTGACTATCCTCCTCTGGATCGTTTTGCTATTCATGATATGAGGCAGACAGTTGCTGTGGGTGTCATCAACGCAGTGGACAAAAAGGCTGCTGGAGCTGGCAAGGTCACCAAGTTTGCTCAGAAAGCTCGAAGGCTAAATGAATGTTACCCATAACACCTGCCACCCCAGTCTTAATCAGTGGGAGAAGAACGGTCTCGAAACTGTTTGTCTCAATTGGCCATTTAAGTTTAATAGTAAAAAACTGGCTAATGATAACAATGCACCGTAAAACCTTCAGAAGGAAGGGAATGTTTTGTGGACCATTTGTTTCTTTTTGTGTGTGGCAGTTTTAAGTTATTAGTTTTTAAAATCAGTTCTTTTTAAATGGAAACAACTTGACCAAAAATCTGTCACAGAATTTTCAGACCCATTAAAACAAAGTTTAATGAGGAAAAAAAACCCAGGTGTGGTAGGCAAAATTTTGGTACTTATGATCTCTACCCCCTGCTATTATTACCACGATTATGTACATTACACAGAAAAAGGAATTTTGCAGATATAACTAAGGTAACTAATCAGTAACCTTAAGAGGGTTGTCCACATGGGTAATCTAATCATAAGAGCCCTTGAAAGCAGAGCGTTTTCCCTGGCTAGTGACAGAAGAGGAAGATAGAGAAATTAAAAGTGTGAGAAGGATTCAACACACAGTTGCTGGCTTGAAGATGGAGGGGACCACATGGGAAGCATGAGAAGGAATTGAATTCTACCAACATTCTGAATGAGTTTGGAAGTAGATTCTTCTCCAGAACTTCTAGAAAGGAACACAGTCCTACCAATACTTTGATTTCAGCTTTGTGAGATCCTGAGCAGAGAATCCAGCCACACTATGGCATGAGATAATAAGTGGGTGTGATTTTAAGCTATTTCTTCTCAACAGCATATCAAACAGACATAATTTTAATCATTAGAAATGTTATGAAACAACTAGCCAATAAAATTATAAATTTCTCCTTTGGAGAATACTATCTTTTGCCACACACAAGGCAGATTTAAATTAGGCTTTTTCAGGAAGGAACAAAATTTTAAAGGTGGCAATAACTAAAGTCTCAAACCAAAATAATTATTTTATTCCTAGTTAAGAATTTGACTAAATTATTAGAGATACTATGCACATCCCCTATAGTTAAGAATAGAAGAAAATTTTTTGAGCCAATTTAATAATGCACATCACCCACAAAACACCCTCACCCTCTTACCACACACTCATTCGTTGACTTCTCAGTAAAGTTTAAACTGCATACATTCACCTTAAAAGTTTGAAAACTTTATTTATTAACCAAAGTAATCATACCAACATATAAACTGACTGAGAGGTAAATGATAAAGTCAGATTTGAATTCTAGTAATTGGTCTGTCCATTTACATATAAAATCAAACCAAACCAGTTGCCATCGAGTTGATTCCGACTGATAGGAACACTATAGACTTGAGTAGAACTACCCTATGGGATTTCCAAAGAGCAGCTGGTGGATTCTAACTGCTAAACTTTTGGTTAACAGCCAAGCTCTT
>NW_004445932.1:3449-4817 GCF_000243295.1 Trichechus manatus latirostris | reverse complement strand
AGTTTTGTGCCTTAATAGATAAATGTTGCTGTATTTATATTAACACTCAATCTGAGGTTTTGCCGAATGTAGTTGCTGTTGAGGCACATGAAAAACAGTTACTAATGCTGTTTATGTATAGACAAACACCTCATAAGATTGTTTCCTTGGTTCAGGGACCTTAGGGTCAAGGCTTCATAGGTTATTTCAGACAACTGGCTTAATATTATTGTTAGTTGTTCAGTTTTACTTCCTAGTTTGCTGTATGATGCCTGGGATCTTAAAAACCAGATGATGCCCAATTACTATTTATCGAGCATTTTTGATAAAAGATTCTATAGCAAGATTATGATCCAAAGGAAAGAATGATGAAAGAGTTGTATGTAATTCTCCTGGAATCCAGATTTCTGGTTTTCATGGAGGTTGAGGCAACCCACACAGGTATTCTTTTGAACCTCGAGCTTTGAGAAAAAAAAAAAATGGTTCCTGAAGCCACTTTGAGTCAAACAATAGTCCAGGTAAACTAGTAAGACCATTTTGCTCTGGGCATTGTGCTTTTTTCTTTTTTTTTCCAGAATTCAGTCTGTTTTAGGAAACTAACTTCAAAGATCAGACTAAGAGTTATGTTTAAGGTAAATCAGTAATCAGTTTAATCAGTCTTTAAGACAGTGTCATATGAAATAACCGTCTAATGTTTGTAATCAAACTGTCACCCCCTTAGAATGCAGAAAGTTATGCGTCTTAAAGAAACCAGGTTCTCAGAGGAGATCGACCTCATGGCTCAGACTCCATTTTGTCTTAGGTTCCATTTCTGCTTTTGAGAAAGTGACCCATGACTGTTAATAGGTAAACCAAGGAGGGGCAACTTGCCCTTGGGAAGAACACTTAGTATGTTTTAAACAGACTAACTGAAGACCTCCTACTGGAAAGGTCCATCCTATATTATCTTGCTAATCACGAATTCTCTAATAGAAACTTTGTTGACACGTAAATTTTTCTATATTTTCTATTTCCTCTAGACAAACTTTGTGTGCTCTTTATGGATATATATTTTTGTGTGGTAGATCCAACAGTACTAATTTAGGGGAGGCGGGGCCAAGATGGCAGAGTAGTCAGATGCTTCTGGTGGACTCTCTTACAACAAAGACCTGAAAAAACAAGTGATTCAATTGTATATGGCAATCTGGGAGCCCTGAACATCAAAGGCAGAGTTGAGGAACCAGACTGAGTGTCAGGGGGAGGGAGAGACGGTTCGGAAGCAGCAAGGAGTTGCCAGACCTTACCCTGTGAGAGCCTGAGCCCTTCAGGCCTGAGCAGCTAGTGGGTGAGCAGTGAGGCAGGCAAGCGGTGGTGCTCGGTAGGTGCGTCTTCTACACCAGGGAAGACCCA
>NW_004445932.1:0-1327 GCF_000243295.1 Trichechus manatus latirostris | reverse complement strand
TTTTTTTTTTTTTTAATTTGTTTTGTTTTCCTTTTTTGTCTTTCTTCATTACTTGGTTTCTCCTCTCTCTATACCTTGTTTCTCTTCCTGTCCCCTGAATACCTGGCACTGAGTGACACCTGTACGCCTTCTAGCCAGGCTGTACTTCAACACCTGGGAACAACTTTCCCAGACCTCATAGCCACACTGGCGGGATCCCTGGGAGCTTTTCTTTTTTCTTTCTAATTTTTATTTATTCATTCTTTTCTTTTCTTTTTTTTCTTCTTCTTCCCCTTTTTGTTTTTCTCCATTTCATAGTCTCTCATCTCCAATGGCAAGCTCCTTCTTTTGGCTCCTGTTTCTCTCTCCTCTCTCCTGTACCCATCTTAGCTCCACATATCACAATCTCCCCTCTCCATCCTGCCTACCTGCACCGTGCACTTAACATCACACCACCGAGCTGTATAGGCACAGCCTACTGGAACCTGCCCTGCACTGATTACTCACTTGCCCTGATGGCTGTAATAAGTTCCACAAACAACCCATCCAAGCAACTCCTCTTCAGCTAGACCTGCCCTGCTGTACCATATCTGAGTGACTGACCATGCCAACTGGAGAAGGAGGCAAAATGTATCGTCCCCACAGATGAGCAAACGACAAAGAACACACAGCCCACCTGCTCAGACATAGTCGAAACAAACAAATCTACAATCAATAAATGAGAAAAATAACTACTTAATTCCCCGAAAACAGAAGACAATATCAAAACGTTTATAAAAACAGGACAGGTTGGTTCCAGTAGATGTCCAAAATAAAACACCGGATGACTTTCCAGTAGAAGAAAAGGCACTAGAACTACCTGATAGGGAATTCAAATCTCTAATACTCAGAATTATGCAAGAGTTGAAGCAAAATGCAGACAAAAATGAGGAAAAAATAGACAAATTCATGGAAAATACAGACAAAAAAATGGAAGAATTCATGAAAATAATGCAGGAACAAAATGCCAAAATAAATTCACAATTGGAAATTATACAAAAACAACAACTAGAAATCCAAAAGATAAACAACAAGATTTCCAAAGTGGACAGTGTCACAGAAGGGATGAGTAGCAGATTTGAAATGGTGGAAGACAGGATCAGTGGAACTGAAGACAATCATTTGGATACAACTCTGTTTGAGGAAAACTCAGAAAAAAGAACAAAGAAAAATGAAGAGACCCTGAGAATTATGTGAGATATAATCAAAAGCAAAAATCTGTGAGTGATCGGAGTTCCAGAACGGGGAGAAAACAGAAAATGCAGAGAGGATCACTGAAGAACTGCTGATAGAAAACTTCCCCAATATC
>NW_004445931.1:2636-4822 GCF_000243295.1 Trichechus manatus latirostris | reverse complement strand
GGACATTACAACAGACCCAACTGAAATAAAAAGGATCATAACAGAATATTATGAAAAACTATACTCCAATAAATTTGAAAACCTAGAGAAAATGGATAAATTCCTAGAAACACACTACCTACCCAAACCACAACAAAGTGATTTTGAAAATCTGAACAGACCCATAACAAGAGACTGAAAACGTAATAAAAAAAAACTCCCAACAAAAAAAAGCCCTGGCCCAGATGGCTTCACCAGAGAATTCTACAAAACATTCACAGAAGAGCTTGTACCAGTACTACTCAAACTATTTCAGAGCACAGAAAAGCAAGCAACAGTTCCGAATTCATTCTATGAAGCTGGCATAATGCTGACACCAAAACCAGGAAAAGATACCACAAAAAAAGAAAATTACAGACCAATAACTCTCATGAATATAGATGCAAAAATTCTGAACAAAATTCTAGCCAATAGAATTCAGCATATCAAAAAAACAATGCACCATGACCAAGTATGAGTCATATCAGGTATGCAAGGATGGTTCAACATTAGAAAACTAATCAATGTAATCCACCACATAAATAAAATAAAAGGAAAAAAAAGAATCACATGATCATCTCAACTGAAGCAGAAAAGGCATTCGACAAAGTCCAACACCCATTTCTGAGAAAAACTCTCATAAAATAGGTATAGAAGGGAAATTTCTCAACATAATGAAGGGCATCTATGTAAAACCAAAGGTCAACATCATTGTTAATGGAGAGAGGCTGAAAACATTCCCCTTGAGAACAGGAACAAGCAAGGACGCCCTTTATCACCACTCCTGTTTAACACTGTGCTGTAAGTTCTAGCTAGAGCAATAAGGCAACAAAAAGAAATAAAGGGCATTCAAATTGGTAATGAAGAAGTTAAACTGTCCCTGTTTGCAGATGATATGATACTATACACAGAAAACCCTTAAGACTCCATGATAAATCTACTGGAACCAACAGAAAGATTCAGCAGAGTAGCAGGATACAAGTTAAACATACAAAAATCAGTCACATTCCTATACACAAATAAAGAGAATGATGAAAAGGAAATCAGGAAAACAGTACCATTTATAATACCCCTAAAAAAATAAAATACTTAGGAATAAATCTAATCAGTGATGTAAAACACCTATACAAAGAAAACTACAAAACACTACTGCAAGAAACCCAAAGGGATCTACATAAATGGAAAAACATATCATGCTCCTGGATAGGTAGACTCAACATTGTGAAAATGACAATTCTACCCAAAGCAGTTTACAAATACAATGCAATACTGATCCAAATACCAACAACATTCTTCAAAGAGATGGAAAAACTAATCATTAACTGTATATGGAAAGGGAAGAAGCCCCGGATAAGTAAAGCACTACTGAAGAAGGAGAATAAAGTTGGAGGACTCACACTACCTGACCTCAGAACATACTATACAGCTACGGTAGTCAAAACAGCCTGGTAATGGTACAACGACAGATACACTGACCTACGCAACAGAACTGAGAACCCAGATGTAAATCCATCCACCTATGGTCACCTGATCTTCGACAAGGGCTCAAAGTCCATCAAATGGGGAAAAGACAGTTTTTTTAACAAATGCTGCTGGCAAAACTAGATATCCATCTTCAAAAATATGAAACATGACCCATACCTTAAAACACATACAAAAACTAATTCAAAATGGATCGAAGACCTAAATATAAAGCCCAAAACTATAAAGTTCATAGAAGAAAAAATAGGACCAATGCTACAGGCCATAATACACTGCATTAACAGGAAACAAACCGTAACCATCAACACAAAAACCCCAGAAGATAAGCTAGATAACTGGGATCTTCTAAAAATCAAACACCTGTGTTCTTCAAAAGACTTCACCAAAAGAGTAAAAAGAGAACCTATAGACTGGGAAAAAATCTTGGACAGTACAAGTCAGAAAAAGGTCTAATCTCCGCAATCTACATGAAAATCCAACACTTCTACACCAAAAAGACAAATAATCCTATTAAAAAATGGGCAAAGGAAATGAACAGACACTTCACCAAAGAAGACATTCAAGAGGTCAACAGACACATGAGGAAATGCTCACGATCACTAGCCATTAGACAAATGCAAATTAAAACCACAATGAGATACCATCTCACCCCGGCATTACTGGCACGAATCAAAAACACTGGAAAT
>NW_004445931.1:0-1145 GCF_000243295.1 Trichechus manatus latirostris | reverse complement strand
AAAAGGTCGAGAAGGGAGAGCGTTGACATGTCATGGGGTTGTTAACCAATGTCATAAAACAATATGTATACTACTGTTTAATGAGAAACTATTTGTTCTCTAAACCTTCACCTGAAGTACAATAAAAAAATATATATATCAAGCAAACAACACTCAAAAAAGAGCCAGAGTGGCAAAATTAACCTCTGACAAAATAGACTAAAGTAAAATCCACCCTAAAGGATAAGGAAAGACACTATAGACACTATATAATGATTAAAGGATCAATACACCATGAGGATATAACTAAAATATTTACGCACCCAAAGACAGTGCTCTAAAATACATAAAACAAACTCTAACAGCACTGAAAAGACAGATAGACAGCTGCAGAATAGTAGTAGGAGATTTCAACACTCCACTTTTGGTGAAGGACAGAACATCCAGAAAGAAGCGCAACAAAGACACAGATGAGCTAAATGATACAATCAACCAACTTGATCTCATAGACATATACTGAACACTCCACACAGCAGCAGCCAAGTATACTTTCTTTTCGAATGCACATGGAACATTTTTCCAGAATAGACCACGTATTAGGTCATAAAGCAAGCCTTAACAAAATCCAAAGTATCAAAATATTACAAAACATCTTTTCTGAGCATAAAGCCATAAAAGTGGAAATCAACAACAGAAAAAGCAAGGAAAAAAATCAAACACATGGAAATTGAACAACACCTTGCTCAAAAACTACCGGGTGATAGAAGAAATTAAGGATGGAATAAAGAAACTCACAAAATCAAATGAAAATGAAAACACAACGTACCGGAAACTTTGGGACACAGCAAAAGCAGTGCTCAGAGGTCAGTTTATATCAATAAATGCACATATCCAAAAAGAAGAAAGGGCCATAATCAAAACATTAAACCTATAACAGGAACAAGTAGAAAGGGAGCAGCAAAAGAAGCCCTGAGGCACCAGAAGAAAGGAAATAATAAGAATTAGAGCAGAACTAAATGAAATAAAGAATAGAAAAACAACTGAAAGAGTTAACAAGACCAAAAGCTGCTTCAACAAAATTGATAAACCATTGGCCAAACTGACAAAAGAAAAACAGGAGAGGAAGCAAATAACCCATATAAGAAATGAGATGGGTGATATCACAA
>NW_004445930.1:2450-4763 GCF_000243295.1 Trichechus manatus latirostris | reverse complement strand
AGCTGCTCCTTAGAAACCCTATGGGACAGTTCTACTCTGTCCTATAGGGTCACTATGAGTTGGAATTGACTCTATGGCACATAACAACAACACAACAAAAAATAATGTTAATGAGGCAGGATTAGAGGCAGTTATGTTAATGAGGCAGGACTCAATCTACAGGATTAGATTGCATGTTGAGTCAATCTCTTTTGAGATATAAAAGAGATAAGGAAGCAGAGAGACAGGGAGATCTCATACCAGCAAGAAAGTAGTGGCAGGAGCAGGGTGCATCCTTTGGACCCAGGGTCCCTGTGCTGAGAAGCTCCAGTTGTTGTTAGGTGTCATCGAGTCAGTTCCGACTCATAGCGACCCTATATACAACAGAGCAAAACACTGCCTGGTCCTGCGCCATACTCAAAATCCTTGTTATGCTTGAGCACATTGTTGCAGCCACTGTGTCAATCCATCTCATTAAGCATCTTCCTCTTTTTTGCCGACCCTCTACTTTACCAAGTATGATGTCCTTCTCCAGGGACAACTGGTCCCTCCAGATAACATGTCCACAGTATGTGAGACGAAGTCTTGCCATTCTTGCTTCTAAGGAGCATTCTGGCTATACTTCTTCCAAGACAGATATGTTCCTTTTTCTGGCAGTCCATACTATAATATTCTTTGCCAACACCGTAATTCAGAGGCATCAATCCTTCTTTGGTCTTCCTTATTCATTGTCCAGTTTTCATATGCATATGAGGCCATTGAAAACTCCATGGCTTGGGTCAGGCGCACTTTAGTCCTTAAAGTGACATCTTTGCTTTTTAATACTTTAAAGAGGTCTTTTGTAGCAGACTTGCCCAATGCAATATGTCGTTTGCTTTCTTGACTGCTGCTTCCATGGGTGTTGATTGTGGATCCAAGTAAAATGAAAAACTTGACAACTTCAATATTTTCTCCGTTTATCATGATGTTGCTTCTGGGTCCAGTCGTGAGGATTTTTGTTTTCTTTACGTTGAGATGTAATCCATACTGAAGGCTGTGGCCTTTGATCTTCATCAGTGAATGCTTCAAGTGCTCTTCACTTTCAGCAAGTGAGGTTGTGTCATCTGCATATCACAGGCTGTTAATGAGCCTTCCTCCAATCTTGATGTCCCGTTCTTCTTCATATAGTCCAGCTTCTCAGATTATTTACTCAGCATACAGAATGAATAAGTATGGTGAAAAGATATAACCCTTATGCACACCTTTCTTGACTTTAAACCACACAGTATCCCCTTGTTCTGTTCAAACGACTGCCTCTTGGTCTATGTACAAGTTTCCTCATGAGCACAATTAAGTGTTTTGGAATTCCCATTCTTTGCAATGTTATCCATAATTTGTTATGATCCACACAGTCGAATGCCTTTGCATAGTCAACAAAACACATGTAAACATTTTCTGGTATTCTGTACTTTCAACCAAGATACATCTGACATCAGCATTGATATCACTTGTTCCATGTCCTCTTCTATCAATGTACTGCTGCAACCACTTTTGAATGCTCTTCATCAAAATTTTACTTGTTCAGGATATTAATGATATTATTTGATAATTTCCACTTTCTGTTGGCTCACCTTTCTTTGAAATGGGTATAAGTGCAAATTTCTTCCAGTCAGTTGGCCAGGTAGCTGTCTTCCAAATTTCTTGGCATAGATGAGTGAGCACTGCATCTCTTTGTTGAAACATCTCAACTGGTATTCTGTCAATTGCTGGAGCCTTGTTTTTTGCCAATGTCTTCAGTGCAGCTTGGACCACTTCCTTCAGTACCATTAGTTCTTGATCATATGCTACCTCCTAAAATGATTGAATGTCAACCAATTCTTTTTGGTACAGTGACTGTGTATTCCCTCCATCTTCTTTTGCTGCTTCCTGGGTCGTTTAATATTTTCCCTGTAGAATCCTTCACTATTGCAATTTAAGGCTTGAATTTTTTCTTCAGTTCTTTCAGCTTGAGAAATGCTGGGTGTGTTCTTCTTCCCTTTTGGTTTTCTAACTCCAGGTCTTTGCACATTTCATTATACTTCATTTTGTTTTCTTGAGCTCCCCTTTGAAATCTTCTGTTCAGCTCTTTACTTCATCATTTCTTTCTCTTGCTTTAGCTACTCTATGTTCAAGAGCAACTTTCAAAGTCTATACTGACATCCATTTTGGTCTTTTCTGTCTTTCCTGTCTTTTTAATGACCTCTTGCTTTCTTCTTGTATGATGTCCTTGATGTTATTCCACAGCTTGTCTGATATTTGGTCATTAGTGTTCAATGCATCAAATCTATTCTTGAGATAGTCTCTAAATTCAGGTGG